>NC_057804.1:11650221-11651059 GCF_018294505.1 Triticum aestivum
GCGTCGGGGCCGGGGCGGCAGGCGACGGCACGGGCCGGGATGGCGGCGTCGAGGAGAGATCGAAGTGGGGATGCGCGGTTCTGAAGTTTTCCTAAGTGCTACTTATATAGCAAAGGCTTTCGTCCCGGTTCATGGCACAAACCGGGACTAATGCCCGGTTGGTGGCACCAACCGGTATCAAAGGCCTCTTTTCACCAGCCCAAAGGGTGGGAAACAAAGACCTTTGGTCCCGGTTGGTGGCTCCAACCGGGACAAAAGAGGGGCATTGGTCCCGGTTGGTGCCACCAACCGGGACTAAAGAGGGGCATTGGTCTCGGTTGGTGCCTCTAACCGGTACCAATGCACCCGTCTAATTACTTATTTATTTTCTGCAGCTATTTTTTAGTTGATTCTTTCTGCAACTGTTTTTAATTAGTCCCACCTCGCCAAGCGAGAGGCACTCGCAGCGGTTTATAAGCCCTGAGTGCAAAAACGATGAAGAAGAGGCTCAATGCTCACCTACATGTTGCTTAGCTTCAAGCCTTGAGGATTACGGTAGACTGCACGGAGCTATGTGCAGTGCAGTTTACACTATTCCGAAAGGCTTGAAGCTAATTAACGAGCATTGCGCCTCTTTTTTATGACTACTTATTTTTAATGACTTATTACAACTCAGAAATAAATAGAAGAAAAAATAGTTGTGATTAACTTTACTAAAAAAATGAGCATAGATGCTTATTTTTAATGACTTATTACAACTCAGAAATAAATAGAAAAAATAAATATAGCAGAAAAGAAAAAAAAACTATATAAAAAACTACTCAGAAATAAATAGAAGAAAAAATAGTTGTGATTAACT
>NC_057804.1:11651538-11653191 GCF_018294505.1 Triticum aestivum
TACACACTTAAGGTTCAGTTACGCTAGGGTTGTAGGGATATGTATATGCAGTAACCCGAATGTTGTTCGGAGTCCCGGATGAGATCCCGGACGTCACGAGGAGTTCCGGAATGGTCCGGAGGTAAAGATTTATATATGGGAAGTCCTGTTTCGGGCATCGGGACAAGTTTCGGGGTTATCGGTATTGTACCGGGACCACAGGAGGGGTCCGGGGGGCCCACCGGGTGGGGCCACCCATCCCCGGGGGCCACATGGGCTGTAGGGGGTGCGCCTTGGCCTGCTTGGGCCAAGGGCACCAGCCCCACATAGGCCCATGCGCCTAGGGTTTAAGGGGGAAAGAGTCCTAGGAGGGTAAGGCACCTCCTAGGTGCCTTGGGGGGGAGGGAAACCCCCCTTGGCCGCCGCACCCCCTAGGAGATTGGATCTCCTAGGGCCGGCCACCCCCCCCTTGGCACCCCTATATATAGTGGGGGAGAGGAGGGACTTCATACCTTGAGTCCTTGGCCTTTGGTTGCCTCCTTCTCCCTCCCCAACACCTCCTCCACCTCCTTATTGCTTAGCGAAGCTCTGCCGGAGTACTGCAGCTCCAACAACACCACGCCGTCGTGCTGCTGCTGGTGCCATCTCCCTCAACCTCTCCTCCCTCCCTTGCTGGATCAAGAAGGAGCAGACGTGGCTGTTTCCGTACGTGTGTTGAACGCGGAGGTGCCGTCCATTCGGTGCTAGGATCTCCGGTGATTTGGATCACGTCGTGTTCGACTACATCATCCCCGTTCTTTGAACGCTTCCGCTCGTGATCTACAAGGTATGTAGATGCATCTATTCACTCGTTGCTAGATGAACTCCTAGATGATCTTGGTGAAACGAGTAGGAAAATTTTTATTTTCTGCAACGTTCCCCAACACTGCCTCCTCACCAACCTACGTCCCCCGGAAGGTAGCACCTCCCAATACCAGCCCGGCGGAGCCCAGTCCCGAACATGGCCCTGATCAAGCAGGCCTTCACCGCCGAGTCGACGATGACGAGGATGCGGGATAGGCATCGCCGACGTCGATGCGGGAACTACTTCTATATATAGTTAAATAAAGTAGTTTTATTAATTAAATCAACTAGCTAGTTCAACTACTAAGCACTTACTATAAATAAATAAAGTAGTACTTACTAATTAAAAACAAACTACTTCTATATATAGTAAAATAAAGTAGTTTATTAAATCAACTAACTAGTTCAACTATATATGAAGCACTTACTATAAATAAAATAAAGTAGTATTTTTTTAACTAATTATATTAAACACTTTCTCTTCTTATTTTTTCCTTTTTCTAAATACTATGGACAAAAAAATCATTAAAATTCTATGAACAAAATTACAACAGAAAAAAATAATAAAAATTCTATGAACAGAAAAAAATCATAAAAATTTGACATATTCGATCTTTGCATATATATGAACATACAAACATGCATATTCAACAATAATATCACCAAAAAAATCTATTAACAGAAAAAAATCTAACACAATATGAACAAATTAATTACACAATCTAAATTAACATACTATGAACTACACATATAATCTAACAAAAAAATCTATGAAGTATAAAAAAATCTAACAAAAATCATAAAAAATTGCTCACAGCGACGGCGACGGTG
>NC_057804.1:11654546-11689353 GCF_018294505.1 Triticum aestivum
ATAAATAGAAGAAAAAGTAGTTGTGATTAACTTTACAAAAAAAATGAGAATAGATGCGCTTATAGAGAGAATTCAACCTAAATTCATAATAAATTTCTACTAACTTCAGAGAAATTCAGTATGAATTTAGGTCAAATTCCCCGTATAAGGGCATCTATTTTCATTTTGAGAGGAGCTCTACAAAGCAGAGAGGGAGGGGCTTATAAACCAGTGTGAGCCCCCTTCGATTGGCGAGGTGGGACTAAACTCTGGCCGCAACGAGGACCAACCCTTTAGTCCCGGTTGGTGGCATGAACCGGGACTAAAGGGCAGCCTTTGGTCCCGGTTCATGCCACCAACCGGGACCAATGGTGGTGGGCCAGGAGCGAGGCCCATTGGTCCCGGTTCGTCCCACCAACCGGGATCAATAGGTCCAGACGAACCGGGACCAATGGCCCATGTGGCCCGGCCGGCCCCCGGGGCTCATGAACCGGGTCAAATGCTCCCATTGGTCCCGGTTCTGGATTGAATCGGGACTAATGGGCTGACCTGGCATGGACCATTGTCTCCTTCTCTACTAGTGCAAGAGATTGGATGAGGATGGGGCACACACTTTTCTTCGGTGCAAACTTGTGAAGAAGGTCTGGAGGCAGTTCAATATGGAAGAGACAAGATTGTTGCTCTTGGAACAACCAAGCGCCGGTGCAGTTGTGGAGGCAGTCCTTGCTCTTCCTGCTGAAGTTCGAAGCAGAGTCTGTGTGCTCCTCTGGGACTGGTGGACTACACGGAGCAAGATAAACGCAGGCGAGAAGATTCAGGCAGCGGAGGACGTGTGCTTCATGATCCAGAAACACCTACTCGATTTATCTGCTGGTGCAGAACCAGCGAGGGCACCGACCACTCCGATGACAAAGTGGGAACTCCCCAAGCGGAAGTTTGTCAAGGTAAACTTCGACGCTGCCTTCAAAAAGGAGTCCGACGATGGCGCCTATGGTTATATTCTGCGTTCGGACGACGGAGCCGCCATAGCAGCTGGAGCTGGGAAACTGTCACGCATCAAAAGTGCCCTTCATGCGGAAGCGGAGGCATGTCTGGCTGCAGTGGAGGGAGCTGCAAATGCGGGCGTACACCGGGTGATGTTGGAGTCTGATTCCCTCACTTTGGTGCAAGCACTCAATTCGGTGATTCAGACTTATCAGAATTGGGAGTATTATTCAGGGAGATCAGGAGCAGCTGCATTCTCCATTTTGAGGCTTTCGAGTTTAATCACTACCGTCGAGGCTGTAATTCTGTTATCAGGCACCAGTGTTTTCCACTGTATGGCTGGAGCACTTGCCTGCTTATGTACTTGATCTGGTTGCTAGCGATATTGCGGCACCTTCTGGTTAACTAGATCGGGGCGCGAGGGTGCCTTTCCGAACGTTTTCGTCAAACGTGTAATGTTAAGTTATTAGTAACTCAAATTGTTATTTGGACGACGAAAAGGGCAATGAAAGCATGATATTATCATCGTGTGTTTAAATGGGACTAACAACACCTGAATTAACTGGAGCTATAGATGTCAGATAGAATGTAACTACAAATATCGGTATTCGCTTAATGTTGCAACCTGAGAATGTAAAAGACACACGCTTAAGACACCCGAGCAGCTCTCGTTGAAAATTTGTCCTACAGATATCTTGTTCCAAGCCCTTGGGGGTACAAGTGCCAAGGAGAATACAAATCAGTTTTCACATGTCGGGAGATGGATCAGACATATAAAGAACAACGACTATCAGAATCATACAAAGGTTTTTTTTCTTCTACAAAGCAAGCAAGACGTGGAAAGCACAAGTGTCATGCAGTTTACATAACCAACATAATAGTCCATACAGTCATACGCATAGAAGAACAAGTGCTTGGTACATATCATGATTACAAAAAGGACACAACTAACGGCATCTTGGGAGATATAGTAGACGGCCATTGTGTCGCACCTGGTGATTCAACTGAACATAACGAACAAGAATGGCAAAGAGAAGTACATGAAAATTACTGTGAAGACATCAGTTGTTTTTAAGTACCTCTTTACTCTTCGCGGTTGCGCTTGCGTTTTCCAAACAGATCTTTGCGAGCTTTGCACACAGACTGTTTCCCAGCTTGTTTGTTGTCCAACAGTGTAGCATAGTTTAATGATCTAGTTATTCATACTTACACAAAACAAAGTTCAATGTAAATGTATAATATTATTTGTATATGAAGCATCTACAGGAAAAAGGACCATCCAATCAAATCTTCTCATACTATATAGTCTATTATGGCACAGCGATGTGCATTCTACTTTGACACTTCTTTGTTATTTTCTTCCACCGAAACGTGCGGCTGAAAATACCAAACCAGAGGCTACAATCAAATACCAAACCAAACAACTACACAAGAGCCATCATGGTTATATCAAAATTATGCATCAATAGTAATCTTTAGTTTAGCTCGTTTGATATATGGCAATGGGAATCAAATAAGTTGTGTATCTAGTATGCATCAGTATTTAGTAGTCAACCTTTTCTGCAACACAAAAGAAACTGGACTTGCAGTGAAACTGGACTTGTAGTAAATTTTTCTAACAATCAAGGATCAATGCACTTTTTTGAAATATCAATTTAGAAACAAAAAATGCATTACCAGGAAGATAGAAACATATGGCTGAATATAAATATACATGGCTTCTTTGGCTGCCGCCCGAGCCAACCCTGCCAATCACGGACGCACCAAAAAATTTCCGAGGCAATCGGTCGCCCGCTTCTCGCCATATAATTGGTGTGGAACTGAACCGAGATGTGGAGCTACTCTGGGCACACCAAAGAATCGGCGTCCATCCAAACGCATAGCGACCACTCAGTTAACGAATTTTTTTTTGGCACGGCAGATCTGGGATCAAATCCAAACAGCCCCAAAATAGAGAAGAAAAGAGATTTGTTGCTGAGATTGAGCCGACCTAATGATAGAGCAAGATGATTTTCATCTCGGATATGCAAAGCCTACAAAACTAAAACCGAAATTTAAGTGCCCAGATGCAATATCATGCATGGTTCAAGGTAACGAAAAATGACGGAGAGATCGATGAAAAGCCAGGTGCCACTTGGTTCTTCAGATCGAAACCATGAACAAAATGCAGAAGATAACATATTTGCACACAAAGCAACAAAGAAGGCAATAAAAAAAGACTAACTTGCACATCCCATATTTGCACATTTGATGTCCCTGGTGATCCAGCAACGAACAGGCTCTCAATGGCCAGCGAGAAATATAATTCAGAAAAATATATACCAAACAACGCATTCTATTACTCACCTGTGCAGCACATTTCGCTGATGTAGATAGTTCAAACCATTCAAAATCTGCCTTGTATATGCTGATACTTGTGAATCTTGTAAACAATATTTTTGATATAAAGCTGCCAAAGATCCTTGGGTCACAAGTTCAAGAAAAATATACAATTTGCCATCTTCCTGCAAAACAAACATCCCACCAGATTTAGTGTAAAGATCTAGAATCAGCAGTTTATAGCACACAAATATCATTTAGTCGGAGAAAGCAGGAAAAAGAAAATCTAGCTGAGAAATCTCTACATGGGCTAAATCTCAAATTATGCAATTCCCAGATGGGAAAATAACAAAAGGTAATGACAAGTACACAGGGGAAATAATTATTATTCTGTTATGACTTTATAAGCCATAAGTAAATAGGTTGAACAATATTGTCATTTGATAATTATTATTCTGTAATAATTTTACCTTGTCTGTTCCATAATACTGAGCAATATTGTCATGCTCCAAATGACTCAAGAGGGATACCTCCTGAAACCAATGATTCACAGCTGATCTCAGTTGACCATATAACCAAGACAGCGATAACAAACATAATGTTTAAGGCAGTATAAGCGAAACAATTGCTCTAGCATGTCATAACCCACAACTTACATGCAGGGAGTGGCTGACCTTGAGCGGTAGTGGTTGTGGTGGCCATGCTGGCGGCGACACAGCTTCACCGGAGCAGTTTCACTGGAAGAACAACCATGGCGTCAGGCAGAATCGCCTCGGGCACGGACCCCTTTTCCCCTCGCTAAGAGCAGATAAGAACATGTAAAGGAATTAACAAACATATATACTATAAGAGCAGTTTAATCAATCCTAATTAGGTCTCTGTGAATATTTACTCTCAATTAAAATTTTAAACAAGGTCACATTAATTCAGTTAATTTAGAATAATCAGAGAAACCACATAACCAATTGGAGCTAGATATATGCATCAAAAAGGTCTGATTACCTATACTACAATCAAAAGTATCATATACTGTTATAGATTTGCTATACCCGGTCGTGTAGAGGCAGCAGAGGCGGAGCTCCTTCTTGTGTGTGTGTCGGATCTCCTCGTCCAAGGCCAACGGTTGCGAGCTCGCCAATCAAACCTTGGGTCAGGGCCACAGGAGGTGGAGGCGAGGAATGCCGGCCAGGATTTTTAAAAGGGAACATAGAGCAGCATGAGCATGAGGCGTAGAAAAAATGGGGTCACCTTAAGATCAAGAAACAATGGCCTTCTAAAATAGCAACTATAAGTGTCTATTTTTTATATATAAACAACCTTTAGTATCTCAACCAGAACCAAAGCAAAAAAAAGTCATGGTTAAGTAACCAGCAAAGGAAGAATGAACCTTTTGGACTTCTAAAATAGCAAGACATGAAAAGTTCTTTTTTGCCTTCAATATTACACACAGTAGGGGAGGTAGCTGCTGTTTTATTGCACAATGGGCTCAGATTCGCCTTTCCTCGATCATATAACCTACCCCCATCATCTCTTATCACCAGATCAATCTGTTTATACAATAGAGCTGCCCTGGTTATCACTCAACAAGAATGACCATCCAAGGACAGAACAATAAGTATCACATGATCAAAAAGGATTCTAGAGACAAGCGGGGGGACCCAACTTGATACCCACAGGTGCCTTGATTGCTCAAAGGCACACTTATTTCAGCCACACCGAATCATCATCGCCCTAGCAAGGATGGCTTCCGCCCGGTGGGGCACGTGCGAATAAAAAGGGTTCAGGGTTCAATGCATATGGGCTCAGATTTGCCTTTCCTCGATCATATAATCTACCCCCATCATCTCTTATCACCAGATCAATCTGTTTATATAGTGGAGCTGCCCCAGTTATCACTCAATAAGAATGACCGTCCAAAGGACAGAACAATAAGTATCACAGGATCAAAAAGGATTCTAGGGACAAGAGGGAGGACCCAACTTGATACCCACGGCTAATCAGCATCGCCCTAGTAAGAATGGCTTCCGACCGATGGGGCACGTGATTCAAACGCAGTGGCACGAGATATCTCATTTTGGGAGTAACTATTCATTCCAGCAGTAACTTTTTTTATCCAACGGATGAGGTCATTACAGGGGTCGATCCGACGACCCAAGATCCATCAAGCAACCAGATCCGACGGCCAGGAACCCCAAATCGCTGAGGAGTGGCCTGAGGAGCTTCTATTCTTATTTCTGGATGGACTTATTTCTGGATTTCTGGATGGATCACCGGATCAATATGTTCTTACGAGGGTTTAACTGCCCTGGTTATCACTCATTAGAAATGACCATCCAAGGACAGAGCCACTAAAATAAGAACGTGATCAAAACAGCTCAAAGAAACGAGGGAGGATCCAAATTAACACCCACAAGTGCCTCGACTGCTTGAGAGCATGCCTATATCAGCCATAACTGATCATCATAGCCCTGGCCATGTCCCATAGAGTAGCCGAAGCAGAGCAGGGGAAGATGGAGCTCACAGAGGGAGGTTGTAGCCGAGGCAGTACTCAGAGGGCACCGAGGTTGCGCGTGAACGCCATCCAACCGCCAAGGAACCGCGTCGGAGTTGCGCCTTGCACCGTCCCGCCGACGAGCACAAACGCACCAAAAAACCTGTATAAGAAAGGCATCGTTATTTATCAGAAACAATTATTTAGTAATTACTATTTAGCAGAATGACTAATAGGTAAGACATACAGCTGCAAAGATCTCATGCTCTCATGGTAAATCCTATAATTAACCAGGGCCATCATTCTTAATCACAATTCACAACTACAAAACCAAGTAAAGCCTTAGTGATCATGAAGGGCATGAATGATTAGCAAAAAGTGGAACGGGCTGATGAGAGATACACAGAGTGAGAGGCATGAGATCCTCACAGTAGCACCACCATGTTTAGAGAGTTGCAGCTCCGGCTTGCTGCTCAGCCGGCGGACATGACACCGAGATCTCACCGCATAAACGAATCGGTTGAAATACTATTATTAAGACCAGTTCTATAAGCCATTAACCGACAGTTTTATTTATTATTCTGTCATAATAGCTAACTATCCAAGAGCTATCACTCCCCCTAATTTTCTGTCTCGGAGAAGATGCACATTGGTCCATCAAAATAAAACACTAAAGCCTGGAACACATTAGTTACATTGGATATGGATGCTACTGCATACTTCTAATCCGAAACCACGAACATTTGACAAGCAAATAAATTGTAATGTAACAGATGTATGAGCAGGTATAACTTGGAATATCCAGGAGAACTATTTCTTAGAATATCAAATGATATTCATGATTCAGTAATATAAGTAAGGTCTTCCAATAAACATACTAAATCTGAATTTTGATGTCAATACAAATGTGACCATCGTACACTAAACAGAAAGGACTATCAGAACCTCCTTGATTCTCCTATAGCAATGATGGCCTGCTTTTGAATAGTCCCAGGATTAATTAACCATGGAAAACAAAAGCAAGTTCTCCTAACAGAACCTGCTTGATTCTCCTAAACTCAAAACCAATCGTTGAAACTAATACGAGGCTAAACTGCCTAAACACACATGCACGCATACATCAGACATCTCTATAGTACCAATTCAGGTAGATCAAGAAAATGAAAAGCCAAATAGCATGGCATATATAGAATTGTAGATTAGTATTTGGTATAACCAGAAAAGTTGAAGAGCATCCAAACACACAAACACCTCATACCAAATTCATACCAAATTATAATATTCAGCATAGGGCACACACTACAGTATATCTGAATCCATATCTCAAGACTGCAGTTATTACTGAATGGCATATATATGAACAAAATGCTAAAACAAACATATATAATCCTTACTGGCATGGATATCAAGGAGGTCGGCCACCTACCCTCTTTCATCAGTCACATGAGGTAGTTCACACACATGTCTCGACACCCCATCAACAATAATCCTGCAATGATGTGCTCTCGTCCATCCTATCTTCTACAGCAGCTGCAGGAGCACATCAATTGCTCTACTCCAAATCGAATTGAAGCACATGTGGAGCTGCAGGCTCAATCCCCTCTCCTCTCCTCTGCTGCTACAAAAGAAGAGAGGGATTAGAAAGAGATAGAGAGGAAGAGGAGGAGGAGGAGGAAGGAGGGGGAGGGGATGAACCGACCAGAGGCAGAGAGGAGGCGCAACCCCATGGAGAAGCTGCTCCTAATATAAAGCTATTCCTGCAACCTGTAATAACACAGTCAAGTTAATGGGATAAGCACACAAATTATTTTCAGTGTAAACAAAACTGATTTCCCTTAAAAGATAAACCAAGTGTAGTAATTGAAGTAACTGTAAGCAAATATCATTACTGCACTTTTGAACCCGCAGCTACCAGAAAAGACAGATCAGAATGCCCGTTAAGATACGAACAATTTTGAGCCACTAACTGAAAATGTTCAGGTTCTAAAAATGTCCAGTTTCTGAAAATGTCCAGGTTTAGACTTGTAGCTGTACTTTACAATTTAGGACAACATGGATCTGACCAGCTCCAAACTAAAATCTATTTGGATTTTGTGTAAATGAAGCCTAGTTGGATTTTGTGTAAACGAAGCCTAGTTATACTACTACAATAACCTAGAACCACTAAAGCACCCACACAATTAGTCACAGTATCCTCAACTTGATGAAAGCGAAAATATATCATATAGCATGCACGCACACACACAAATAGTAACAGTATCCTCATCTTGATGAAAGCGAAAATGTATCATATAGCACGCACGCAGACAAACAGTCACATTATCCTCATCTTGCTGAAAGCATAAAATGTATCATGTAATGTAAATACATACCTTAACCTGGAACAGTATGGTCCAGTCTCAGTTGACAGTCTTGATGATTCATGTTGGCCTTTATATATGTTTTTGAACAACAATTTTGCTTGCTTCTTGTAGAAGACAACATCCTTAACATAACCACCATCTAAGAACTCCGCAAATGAAAGGACATCAGTGATATAGGCTATCATTGTCAGCTTCACCATTTCGAAAAGATAACAAGACACAAGCAAAAGTGCCACCTGCAGAAAAAAGCAGAGGAGAGCTAGTAAATACTTCTAACATGTTCACTTCGGTATAGAGGATCCTACTTATCCAATGACCCATATATCTCAAATAGAACAGATTAATATATCTCAAGCAACAATGAATGTCCAGTATATTCTCCAAAGTTACAGAATATAACAGGTTCAGAGACTGTCAAGATCAAACAATAGCGAGGGGATTTTGTAGCCACATGGCAAAGCTAATAAAATTTCTTCTAATTTAAATCTTAGACATCTCAATGAAATAAATAATTTGATACATAACTGAAACTGAACTCTAACCTTTTGTTGTTTAGTTGTCTTCTAATGACTATCAACACAGGTATAACTAAAACTTCAAAAGCTTAATGTTAACCAGATTAGAACTTTCAAAGTATAAGACCATATTGAGCAAGAAGAACAAGGGGCATACAATGAAATGACGCGAAGACCAACTCCAGGAACGAGTGGGGCATCTTCTTCTTCCCCCGTGGCATCCTGTTCCTCTCCCCCACGACCTCCATGGCCTCCACCCCTTCCTCCCAGCTCTCACATGTTGGCGTACAAGCAAGAGGAGGCCCGTGGCATCCTGTTCCTCTCCCCCACGACCTCCATGGCCTCCACCCCTTCCTCCCAGCTCTCACATGTTGGCGTACAAGCAAGAGGAGGCAAAGGAAGGGCGCTCACCATAGCTCCTCTCACCCACGTCTCGCTCCTCATCTCCGTTTGAGTAGTAGTAGCAAAATTAACCAATCCCTATTGGTACTATCTAACTAAAGAACCAGGATTCTAAACTCATCTTCTCTCTCTGTTCATACAAATCCCTCTAGAATTCCTTCACACAAGAGGATTTGCATCACATATTCCTCTACTTAGCAGCAGCAATAGTGAGCAGAGGAAGGAGGCGGAGGAGATGGAGGTGCTACCTGCCGAGGTGGGCCGCCGTGGCCGTGCTTGAGCTTGGCAGCCCCCGCCTCCTCGAGCAGGACAGGGCCGCCAGCTAGGTGCGCCCCTCGTCCTCCGCCTCATCGAGCAGGACAGGGCCACAAGCTAGGTGCGCCCCTCATCCTCCGCCTCCTCGAATAGGAAGGACGGCGCCCTCCTGCCGCCGTCGCCTTCCAGACCATGCCAAGGTGACCTGCGGCAATGGAAGGAAAGGAGAAGGTGAGGTGGGGAGGGTGGATCCGGACAAGGAAAGAGGGGAAGGACGTACCTGCGCCAGTTGCATTTTGCTGGCGGCGGCGGCGGTGCAGCCTTGTGATGGGAAGAGGCTGCTTGGGGGAGAGCGCGCGAGAGGAGGGTGCGCGAGGAGGCGGCGACGCCGGGGAAGTGGACGGCAGGGGTCCGGTGGGCTGGGCGAAGGAGACGGCGGCGTTGTGGCGAGCTGCTAGGGTTAGGGTTCATGTGGAGGAGGCGTAGAGGAGGAGGAGGGACGAGCGAGTGCGGGAGGAAGCGGCGGCAGCTAGGTCTCCGCCACAGGAGCGCGACCCCATTTTATACCCCCCCCCCCCTAGGCGAAATGACCGAAATGCCCTGGTGGGGGCATGGTATCTACAATGTGTTGCCATTACTATTCATTTCAGCAGTGTTTCTTTCAGATCCGACGGCCCAGATCCTCTCACCTCTCGATCCAACGGACGAAAACGCATAAGGGAACCGATCCAGCGGCCCAGAATCACTGAGCTCTGAGGAGGCTTGTACATCCATCCTTCTCTTATTTCTGGATGAAACACTTGTTTCCCCGTCAAAAAAAAAGGAACGGAGGGAGGGAGAAGTGGAAAGAGAGGTGAGAGATAAAATGCATATGCATATATGGCTTGGATTCTTCATGCATACTATACAGCTTGCATGAGCGAACACTTTACTTTGCATGCTGCTTCGATTGGAAAGTGTTTTTCTTTTCGTTTCCTCGTGCCGATGGATGGAATGGAATGGAATCGGAGGGCATCCCGTTTGCATGCAAAGTAAAGAGACGAGCGAGGCCGAGTCAAGGACGACGAGACGAGACGAGCGAGGGAAAGAGAAAACAAGGAAGGAAAAGCAGACGCACGCGCTAAAACATGTACGTGCACGTGCACGTCTTTGGGGGACCCGACCCGTTTACAAGTCGATCTCAAGGTTTGCAACCAAGGAAGCGAGAAAGGGGCATATCTCCCCAGTCGACCAAAAAGTCATTATATATGGTCACGGGGACAAGGAGGCAAAAGTCACGACCAAAAAACGGACTCGTCCCACTCCATATATATCTCCCCAGTCGACCGACTAGATCGATCTACTCCTATCCCCGCAAGACGGTCGCCGCCGGCCTTTCCCCGCGAGCCGCCGCCGAAAGAAAAACGCCACCTCCGTCCGCCGTCTCTGCTCGCTCGCTCGCAGATGGCGTCTGGATTCACTTCTTCCGGCGGCTCTAGCTCCCGGAGGGGGCTCATCTCGTGCCTGCACAGCCTCAACTACCGCGACGAGGACGCGCCTCTTCCCCACGACGACGATTTGCAAGAAGCCACACGCGAGCTCATCCTCAGTTTCTACGACGACACGTTCCGCCGGCTCCGGCTGCCCTGCAAGGCCATGCCCCATCTTTACGGCATCCTCAGCACCGCCGGCCTTTGCCTCGGCCTCCTCGACCCTGTCTCCAATATCATCCTCAACACCCTCGCCCTCCTAAACCCCAAAACCAAGCCCCTCGGCGACGACGTCGCCGCCAAGACGGGATCCAAGAAGAGACACAGACCCGGTTTCGACCCCTGGCACGAGGTTGCAACCAGGTCCTGCCACAGTCTCATGGCTTTCCTTGTGGCCTACTTCGGATGCATCAACGAGGAACAGGCCTTCCGCTACCTCTATAGGGCCAAGGCCAATCTCCTCCTCGCCGTCATGCTCGTCCAGCACGATCTCTACCTTGTGGAGCCGGAGACACTGGACCCTGAATCCAAGAGGACGCAGGCCGCCCTCAAGTGGGCGGCCACCTCAGCAGGTCACCATTCGCCAAGCACCTTGGCTCAGGTCATGGCAATTCGGCTAAAAAAAGGCGACCTTGACCTCTTCAACAAGAAGTTGTTTTCAGCTAATGGCCCCCTCACGACCGAGGATGTCCGAGAAATCCACCGTGTGTTGCACATGATGATGACCCCCATGTGTGTTGCCAACATTAGCAACACCAATGATGGGCTGGTTGTCCATGTCCGTCAGAACCTCGACAACGGCGACAGCGCTATATGGTCCGAGACAGAGCCCCTTGTCGTCTCTAGTGCAGCTGCTGACGCCAGGATCAGCTCCACCGCCTTCCGCTGGGACGGGACCGCCATCTCGTCTCTGCAGACCGGACTGCCTAGCAAGCTGCTAGATTGCCTCAAGATAGCAGATGGCCTAAAACACATTCTCAGGACCCCGTGCGCTGGTGGTGACGCCTGCGATTACCTGCAGTCTCTCAAGATGTACCTCCATGGCATAATTCACAACATGTACGTCGAGGCCTTCAAGTTGCTGTCCGCACCTCCGGGCTCACTCATGCGCAACATCCTCATGGCAGGCCACTGCTATGGGCCCTGTGACCCTCTCTCCAACATCATCCTTAACTCAATCTGGCATGACACATGTGGCTCCGTTCTCTCAGCTTCTGAGCGCATGATGTTGAATGAGTACAATGACGTCCTGGACCCCCTATCTCTGCTCCGCCTAGTTGTCCGTTCCCTTGAGGGGCTTGCAAAGCTTGCCTTGTTCGCCGACCCCCGGTCCTCAATTGCTTGTGCTATGGAGAAACTCTGCAGTTCAAAATGTGTCGTCCTTCTTGACATGTCATCATCTGCAACAAAGAACCCCTTCCACGAGGCGGCCATGGCTGCTAGACACCCGACGCCCCTTCAGCTCGGTGAATTTCACCGGATGCTGCTGCTCGTGCCCGATGGCCGAAGCAAGCTGCTCTCACATATAACCAAGGCGCAAACTAGTGGTGGTGTGTTGTGCGTCGATGACATCAGAGCCCTTATGTCGGCCTTGTGGTTGGAGTTCAAAAAAACATCCAGGTTCCAAACTAGTGGCACTTTGCAAGCTTCTGCGCCTGAACTTTGTGTAGAGGCCGCCTTGAGGGTGGTATCAAGCGCGAGATCAAAATATGAGGAGGAGAGGAGCTGGTTGCGTCGAAAGATTAAACATGTGCTCAAGGATTACACGGACCAACATTTTTGGGTAGGCATTGAACTTCCTCTTCTGTGTTGAATCATTAGCTGCTACTTATGTACTCCCTCCGTCCGGAAATACTTGTCATCAAAATGGATGAAAATGGATGTATCTACAACTAAAATACATCTAGATACATCCATTTCAATGACAAGTATTTGCGGACGGAGGAAGTACGTATATTAGCTTTACATTGATTTGACCAACAAACACTCTTGCTTCTTTCTTGCTACAGGGACCAAAGTACAAACTTGATTTTATATTTGGTGTGGAGGAAAGCGACCATGGCCGGCATCCCTTCACTGATACTCCCTCCGTTCGAAATTACTTGTCTTGGAAATAGATGTATCTAGAACTAAAATACATCTAGATACATCCGTTTCTACGACAAGTAATTCCGAACGAAGGGAGTACGTGCAACCACGTGAACTTCATGGCAACTTGTGATGAGAATGTTCCGAGGACCCTATTTTACGCCGAGTTGTGGTGCTCACCCTCACGTAAGCCAAGGACAGAATTCTGCTGCCCTCTACCGTATGCATACGCGGGTAAGTCCTCTACTTTTCTGCCGCAGCTAGCACGGCTGATTAGCAAGTGATCGGTAGTTTGGGTCACGGCGATCTGCTTCTCATCATGCTTGCACTGTGATACCATTCAATCTTACTGAATAATAATCATTGTTGGGTTTTATTTTTGATAATAATAGGACGTTGCTACTATGACATGGATTGCGCAAGGAAGATCGTGTATCCAGATGATGCCAAGTACATCCCTGACGATATCACCCATGAGGGAACCGGCAGTGTGGATGGCGTGCTAAAGATGGATCTCGTGCACTTCAGCTCCGAGTTGGACGTGGAGCTCGCGCGGAAGTATTCTCAGCAGTATTAGTGAGTCCAAAATAAGTGTCTCAACTTTATATTAACTTTAATATAAAGTCATACTAAAGTTGAGACACTTAATTACTTTTAGAAACTAACGCGCGCTTCGCTGCGTCATTCTTCAGTCGTTGGATTCACACCTCCCACTTTCGTTGACATATCGTTGTTTGGCGTTGTGTTGCGGGGATTAGATGTGTTGGGCTTGGTGCTTTTTTATTTTTCTTTGTATTTGTACTTAGAGGTGCAATCTTGTCTCTAATAAAAAAGGAGGAAGGTGATGTTTGTTGCGCGGCTCTGGTTGTCTGGCATGTTCCGGTCTTTGTGGAAGGTTTTTACTTTTATGTTTTATTTGAGAACCCCTTGAACGCCTTCTCAAAGGGTTCTCAAAAATTCGAGATAGATTTAATTATACTTTTTTACTTATTTCTGCATTAATAGAGCAGGCGAGTAAAAAAATAAACCTATTTAGGATAATAATTGGATAAGAGAGCCTCTACCTTGTCAACGGATAGGGAGAGAACAAAATCTGGATAAATAACAATTCCTATTACTGGTAAAAAGATACAGATTAAAATAAAGAGTTCTCGTGATCTAGAATCCACAAAATTTGCGTTTGGAACATTAAATAGCTGGTGTCTGCTGATTTTGTTCACAGTAATATAAGGTATAAACTTATGCTTGTTGACATAAATTTTTAGTTGCCATTTAGTTATATCTAAAACCTATATTGAAGCTTGTGGTTATTTGAAAGCTTCCGGTAACAGACGTGTTGGTAATTTGAGCGAACGCCCTCCCGGTGTTCATGTCCAATCCAGGAAAAGGGAATAAAGCGGAATTATTGGCTTCACCTTCAAGGAAAACATAATCTTACAGGTTTGTTTAGATCAAACTTAAACTCTTTATTCAATCCGAGTGCAAAAACTTAAACAGATGTGGCAAAAACTTTGATAAACTCTAATCATATTTGAGGTGATGTTGATGCATCCTGCGGCGTCGCTGCTTGGTAACGTTTCACCAAACGACGCAGGTTGATGAACGCTGATCCGCCCTCCCGGACGGCCTCTCTCGCCGTCGTCGCGAGCGCCGCCGCCCTCCCCCGCCTCTCCACCGCCTCGTCTCCTCCGCCCATGATGCTCCTCACCGCCTTCTCCACCGCCCCTCGCTCCACCACCGCCACCTCCCCGTCCTCCTCCTTCAACCACTCCACCCCGACGCTCACGCCGGTCCCCATCGACTGCACGGCCAACATTTCGTTCAGGAACTGGTGCGCCATATGCGGCCATGTCGCCACCGGGAGCCCCGCCGCGACCGCCTCCATCATCGAGTTCCACCCGCAGTGCGTCACGATGCCACCCACCGACGCGTGGGACAAGATCAGCTGCTGCGGTGCCCAGCCCTTGATCAGCAGGCCGCGGCCGGACAACCGGCCCTCCAGCTCCTCAAGGAACCTGCGGACCTCCTCGTCCTCGTCCTGCCCGGCGTTCTCCGGTGATACCACCCAGATGAACGGGTGCCCCGACGCCTCAAGGCCAAGCCCGGTCTCCACCACCTGCTCTGGGCGCGCGTGCACGACGCTGCTCCCGAAGCTGACGTAGACGACGGAGGACGGCTCCTTACCGTCGAGCCATCGGAGGCACTCGTCGGCGTCGACGGCGGGCGCGTTCCCTCTCGCCGCAAGCGCCGCCGAGTGCTGGTGCTCGTGCTGGTGGAACAGCGACACCGGACCGACGGCCCACACGTTGACGCTCCTGACCTCCCCGCTGTCCACGACCGTCCCCGGCTCCAGCTCGAGGAAGGTGTTGAGGAGGACGCCGTCGACGTCGACGCCCGCCCGCTCGACGGCGTATGCCAGCTTCTCGTACGCCAGCTTCTCAGACGCCGGCAGCCGCATGAACCCGGGGGGCGCGGTGGGCACCTTCACCTCGACCGGCTCCTCGGGCATGAGGTGCCAGTAGGGGTCCGCTGCGGCGTAGGCGTTGTGCATGGCCGCCGCGTGGTGCTCCGTCTGCAGGCAGAGGAGGCAGTAGGCGGACATGCCGAGGAAGCTGAGCCGCGGGACGCCGAGGCTCATGGCTAGGCCGGCGGTCCACGGGTGACAGATGTCGGACACGACGCACGTGACAGGCGGCGCATGCGCGCGGAGGTGGCGCTCCAGCGGCCCACGAAGGCGCGACGCGGCGAGGAGGTAGGTGGCCTCCTGGTCTAGCGGGATCCGGTCGACGTCGTCGGTCCCGGCGAGGTCGAGCGGGAGCTCCATGAGCCGGACCGGCAGGCCCGACGACTCGACCGCGGGGCGGAGGCGCGCGGCGTAGGTCGGCGTGACGACGATGCTGGAGAGCGCGCCGTGGGCGGCTAGCTGCATCGCCGCGTCCACCGCCGGGATCAGGTGGCCGTGGTGCATCAGCGGGACGAAGACGAAGTGCGCCGTCGTCGTGGCCGCCACGTCGTCGGAGTTTGCTCCCCGGCAGGCCATCCTATTACTCCTAGAGCGCGACGGCGAGGCAACGACGGCGTGCCGTGGGTGTTGGAATGGCGGTGTGGTGCTGGCCCGTCGTGGTAGAAGATGGCCGGGTTTGGGGTTGGGTTGCCACAGGTACATATACCTGCAGGCGGCGGCGGCGGCGGCGGCCATATGATTCTGACCGCGGCGGCGGCGGCGGCGGCGGCTATATGATTCTGACCTGAGCTGCCTGACCTGACCTGAGTTCCCTGCTGTTATATGGCCCTAAAATGTTCAGGACTGTGACCAGGTCTTGCCTTTGGATGACACGATGCATAAACACAGAAAACAGCTGCAAAGTGGCATTCCTCGGAAAAAAACAACAACTGCAAAGTGGTAAAGAAAAGGAACTAACCATGTGTCCATGTAATAAGGCTTGAGCTGGCAGAAGTCCCTTTCAAATGCATCTTGGTCTTCCATCTTCTACTGGGTTATCATTCGGTAAAGTCAAAACAAATGAGTATCATTCTGTAAAGATGTTTGCTTTATCAAGTTGAGAGCATGTTGCAAAATGTCTGGACATGTTGATGGATATTTTATCTAAGAAGATGTAGAATTTCATGTTTTGCATGTATATATCATGCTAATGATGCTAAATCATGTTGATGCTTGTCAATAAACGACGCGAAGCAGATGTTTATGTTCAGCTCCGACAAGGAACTGCAGCAGTACATTGCAGAGGTAAGTTCCGTGCCTTGTGTTGTCCCCGGCGTGAATTACGCGAGTTATTATGACTCCCCGTGTGGGATGTAAAGTATCGCCGTGTTCGTCAACAGGAGCACCCCGAGTGGGACGTCAAGGACGGCCGGGTCTTGTTCCAGAAGGCGAAGGAGTCGCAGCCCTGCAAGAGGAGATACCGGCGGCGCCGGTCATCAACCAGACCCTCGGCTACGCGAGGGAGCTGAGAGGGTCGTGTGATTTGTTTGCCTCTTCTTTTCTTCGTCTTTGGGCTGAGTTTCCCATGAAGAGGTGGATTATTGGATTGCCCTGTGACTCAGGCTGTACTATTTTTGTTAAATCGTTTGTTTCACCCACTGTTTCCAAAGATACTCAACTGTGAAATGTCGGCTTAAAATGGCAAAAGGAACAACGCTTGTTATGTTAATGATGAATTGATTGTGTAAGAGCGAGTCCGACGGAGGGGCCTGTGCTCTCGACGGCGGCAATATCTTTGGCAATTGATGCCGCTTGTGTAGATCCTTCATTCTCAATGGTCGCCTACCGGTAGATGATGAGCCAGTTGATTGGCAGAAGTCATATCAAAATTACCTTGAAACTACAAGGGAGTTGAACAAAAGATATACTCCCTCCGTTCCGATTTACTCGTCGTGCTTTGAACTAAAACCACGACGAGTAAACCAAAACGGAGGGAGTAGCAGTATAAACCTACTCCAGAAATTGCTTTTGGAGGCCGAGCTTCGTGGAGCCTCCAAATTCAAAATTCCTGCAAATTCATATTTTTACATTTAAAAATTTCTGAAAAAAATAAAGAGATAGATAAAGGCACAATGCACGTAAAATTTTAGGACGAAATCAGTTGAAATGAGGGCTGTGAAAATAAAATATCTAGGGCTTTTTAACACATGATACTATCCATCCTCGTCTTTTTTGCACATTTCAATGTATTTCATCCTGAAATTTTGCACATATACACCGCACATCCTTGTTTACTTGTACAATTTTTTTCAGCTTTTTTTGAAACCAAAATTTTCAAGGCATAATATTTCTTTACAGAGAGATACTCCCTCCGTTCAAAATTACTTGTCTCGGAAATGGATGTATCTAGAACTAAAATACATCTAGATACATCCATTTCTACGACAAGTAATTCCGAACGGAGGGAGTACATGTTTGCAGCAAACAGGGCATGAATAAGAACATCATGCTTGATCTACAAGGAGGTGTAAGATTGACAGGGGATTATACCAAATGTAAAAGCAGAAACACAGATGTACTTACAAAACAGTCACAGAGCACATGTACAAAAAAGAAGAAAAATGCTGCTGCTGCATCTGCAATAACTTGACAGGAGTATATAATCATTTGCCCTGTTTGCATGTTTCTTCTAGCATAATCATTTAGCTTGTTTTGGTATTAAAAAAAATATAAGAATCCAATGGAGTACATGGTCTTCAAGAAGACAGGTTACAGAATTCTGAAAAAACAATATGAAACACCGTTTATATCCAATACAAAACAGCAAAAGCGCAAACTAAAAGAGAGGTCATAAACAGCAGTATTAGCATACAAGATGTGCACGTCCACGACTGCATTTTTTACAGCAGAAATGTCATAGCAACAAAACAGGCCACTGTATATCATCTGAGGGTTGTCAACATCTTTTCATAATCGCTATACACACAGTATATATATAATAGTAATACAAAGAAGAGAGATCAGTAACCGGGCAGAGTTGTGCCTACTACACAAGGAAGGACCAGAGATAGCAAACTTTAAACTGAACAAGAACCCCCACTGGTGTGCCCACCTCTAGAGAACATTTGAAACTTAGTGTGTCCATCGCCAAAACGCAACCATCAGCACGACGGTGATGATCATGCCGCCATACGCGATCCGCTTGTCGACCCGGTGCCGCTTCTCGATAAGCTTCAAGACCGAGTTTGACAGGCCAACAGTGTTCAGGACATCCAGGGCCTTCCTTTGCGCACTCTGCAATCAAGTGCAAGGAGATGTTACTTCTACTACTAGCAGGCAGGCAAATTCTTTCACCATGCCAACAAAGGCCAGCAAGATTCATTCATATCTTCTGGGTGCTGTGCGAGTTGGACTGATTCGTTTACCTTCAGACGATCCCTCTGGTCAGAGTACTTGTGGAGGATGGCCACTCCTGTCTCAAAGGCTTCGTCAAGCATTCGAGAGGAGCTACGGGCCGATTGCATTGCCTGGGCTTCGTCGTCGAATATTTGAAGGACATGCGACGACTCACCATTCTGCAACAGTAATTTCCAATTCATTAAACGAGATTATCCTGCAGGAAAAACAACTGCTCATGCTTTGTTTGCTTCAAGACTACTTACAGCTCTCTCAAATAGCTCCGCCCTTTCCTTGGCTTCCAAAATCCGCTTTCGTTGCCGCAATGAGTGCTTGTCGAGGGTTTCCTTCAATGACTCGACCTCTTCAGATAGCTGCTCCACTTTTCTGCCAGGGCAGCATCAAACAATGTTAAAAACTTGGAACAGCAACCTACATAACTCCTATTCAGCTCTTCCTTTCAATTGTGCACACTGTCAAAATTATATATGCAACAGGGGAAAAAATCACAACAGAGTGCATACCCTAGAGCAATTCTCGGGAGTTGCTCTAGCAGCCACAAATATCACTTTTATACATAACTCCATTTCCACAAAACAGATAAAGGAAACATAGATAGCATCCTCAAACAACAGGATGAACCAAGCATGGGCGTCTAACTATCTCAGGTTGACACATGGCCTAAAATTCCAAATTGACCACACATGTAGAGTGACACGAGTTTCAGATCTAAGCTGGTGAATTCCAGAGAAAGATTAACACGAGAAGAAAATACATGTATTTAGTAGTTTAGTACTTCTGCAACTGTGAATCCTTACAATAAACGGAAGGGAATTAGAGAAATTGCCATCTGAAGAGCAAGAAAACAATCCAGTCTAATGTGTACCTCCTACAGATTAAAGCAATGTAGGTAAAGCACTCCCTCTCACATGCATATCAAGATAGCACTATTTGGTACGAGCTGAGGGCAAAATCAAGGTTCAAAGGTGTACTACCCTCTATACCTGGCCGTAGGATTTCTACTGCACCCAGAAGGTGGATGGATAAATCAATTAACCAAGAACTACTCATAAGTTAGATCAGAAGCAACAAATGAGATTATAACTTTCTGTATGCTATTTTGGTTATGCCAATTCCTCTGAAGCAAGGCTAGTTTTCAATATGAACTATCAAGTTCCCACATCAAAATATTCCTGCTTGCTGACTAAATTCTGAAGTGTAATAATACTCGGAGTAATTTATTGCTTGTGTGTGGTGGGTACTGGGTACTTGAATTAAAACACTATGACCCTGGTTAAGTCTAGAAAGATTTGTATATGCCAACCTACATACAAAGCATAACTAACATCACGAAAAGCTGAATTAGGAATTCTTATAATTGAGGGTGTACTGAACAACCTAATGAAAAGCCAAGGGAAAGATACGGCATGGCAAGAAAACTGATTTCCACTTAACAACCTAATTTCCACTTCGTCAAAGCATAATTGTCAAAGTTAAACAAGTTCAAACAGGCATACTGAACAACCTAATTTCCACTTTGTCAAAGCATAATTGAAGCCTACCAAGTTGAGCACATTGAACGGCCTAACTTCCATATCTATCCTCAATAGCATAACTGAAGGAAGCCTACCAGGTTGGGCACATCGAACAACCTAACTTGCAGTTCCTGAAAAGCATAATGGAGGCCTACCTAGTACAAAGTAGCAGTACACAAGTTGAAAACATGGCACAGATTACACCATTGACGCAAAATCCATGCTCAAGTAACCGAACTAGCAATATTCGCCTTAAGAGACCACAATAACGACAGAATGCATAAGCTAGAGCTGTGATGTACGCCCGCCGCGCCAACAACTCATCGGCAGTCGGAGATGTCTCTCCGCCATCATCGCCAATTCACGCGGCGCACAGGAGGAACTCGTGACGGAGCAGCTAAATGGGGCCAACAACTCATCGGCAGTCGGAGATCTCTCCCCGCCTCGTCGCCGATTCGCGCGGCACACAGAAGGAACTCGTGACGGAGCAGCTAAATGGGGCTAAGTAAGGCCCTGAGAAGAAGAGGAGGGAGAGGAAGAGGAGGAGGAGGAGTGTCGCTCACCTCTTCCAGAGGTCGCGCTGGCCCTTGGCGGGGATGGAGCGCCAGAGGCGGTCCATCTGCGCGCAGAGGCCCTGGATCTGCGCCACCTCCCTGCGCACGGCCTCGGCGCCCGCCGGGTCCGGCGCGCCGACGAGCGGCGCCGAGGCGGAGTAGGAGGAGGAGGCGGGCGCCGAGGCGAGCCGCTCCACGCGGGCCACGCCGTCGCGGGCCGACAGCAGCAGCCGCCGCGCGCTCTGGTACATCTCCGACAGCGTCGCGCCCCCCGCCCCGCCGGAGAAATCCATCGCCGCCGCGGTCGAGATCGATCGGTCGATCGAGGAGGGAGAGAGGGGAGGATTTCCTTCTGGCCGAGCGAGGCGTTGTGACGTGGCCGGTGGCGGGTGCTGGCCGCTTGATCGGGCACGGACGGCGCGATCGATGCCGCGTGGGCCCTCGCCGTGCAGCCTACTTTCCTTCCTTCCTTCCCCCCCAAGGCTCCAAATTGAAAGGAACACCCACTCACACATTCCCACAAGTCTATTAGCCTCGCTGATAAAATGTCCATAAGCTGAACGACTGAGTGGTTGGTCTGACAGAGCACTGATTGCCACGAAATATTATCGTATTTTATCATGATCGGCATGTCGAACCATCTGATGGTGCAATCTGGAACAATCACCATGATTGCAATCTGATGGTATTCCAAGATCAAGGGATGCGGTCTTAAAGCGGTGGATCTAGCGTTCTGCATTGACTTCGTTGGCGGCAAACCACGAGTTTGAGGCTAGAAGGATACGCAGACGAACTCCGATTGATGCACCACCCTGATGATGGCACCACCAATGGTAATCCTCTTCATCGGGTCACAAAAGCCCCTTTGGGAGATGGTACTCCTTCATGTTCGACGAAGGTGAGTCGTGTTGGTAGTGATGAGGTTTGGTTCACCTTTCAACCCCTCATATATTTATTATTGTGCCGAATGCACTATCGCCGACCATATAAAAAAAGGTTGTTAGAAATTAAGAAGACGCGTCCAAAAGGGAAAAGTCAGATCGATGCACAATTATCATTAGATTAAAGGGAACCACAAAAGAAACCAAGTATTCATTGTACATCCTAGTATTTTGGTTGATATCCTTTAAGTGTGAGTGGTTACGAAGATATGAACACGTACTATTTGTACTACATTTGACATAACACATGTTTTACTTTGCTAGTAAAAGAAAGATGAAATCTTTTAGGACGGGCAGCTGATTGATTTTTCTTTTTTGGTGTAAGTCACTTTTTATGGGCCAACATATCTTCATCCAACGATCAATATCAATATTGCCAATGCTCATTTTGTTCTTCCCGTGTTGCCTCCCTACCCAGCCCCATCTGTCGGCCACCGACGCATGCGTCGTGCTGCCCTCCCTCCCACCACCCAAGGCTAGCCCCTTAAGCCCCAGCCCGCATGGTCTGGCACAAGCAACCATCGCATCGCCATCCGCATATGTTAACCTATTTCCTCGCCTCCGCCTCAGACGCTACATCTCGCCACTGCTCGTAGTGCCATCCCGGTCTCTGAAGATTTCCTGGCTCGGCTTTGCCGTTAACGTCGCGGCTCACTACCGTTCTCAACATCGTCGTCGGCTCACTACCATCCTCAACGTCGTCGCCGGCTCTGGCTTCGAGCTCCACCATGCCCCTCCTCCTTCCTTCACACGTGAAATCGACTTACACGAATAATAATATTTTTTTTTCAAATGACTTGCATTTGCATATAGCCGGTGCGAAATTTTGTTCCAAAGTGTAGGGGCATTTCGGGAAACATCTTTGCCCCCAAAATATAACACCAAAGCGACGGGGCTGCTCTGCTCTCCTCATCGTCCTCTCCTCTCCCCTGCCGCCGCCGCGCCCCGCTTTCCCCACCGCGCTCCGCAAACCCTACCCCTCCCCCCCCGCCCGCCGCCCGCCGCCGCCGCCGCGTCGCCATGAGGTACCCCTCTATCATTCTCCTTCTACCCGAATCACGCGCCGGTGTTTTCCCCCCTTTCGACGTCGTCCCCGCCCAATGCGGCGCGGGGCTGGGGCGGGGCGGTTCGTTTCGCTCCGGCAGCTTCTGTCCTCTGCCCCAAATCGGGACGGAATCCGACCGCCTCCTGGTCCGTCAAATTCGCGCCGAACCCCCTTGGAGTCACGGGCTGTAGGGCGTTTACGATTTTTGGGGCTTGGTTGATCGTGTGCATACATGCAGAGTAGATCGATCGGATGTTGGAAGTGGCCGTAGGGTCGGAGGCCGTCCATGGATTCCTCCACCAGCGCTAGGTGTTGTCTGGGGGGCGTCATATTCAGCGAGCATTGGTCGTGGAAGCGCCTGAAACGGATTCAGCACACATCCAGTTCTCTTGTGCTCTGGTCACTGCACTGTTTAGTCGTTTCAGTACAAAGATAAGCTGTTTCATTGATGTTGAAGAAGATGTCTGCCAGTCTATTGCTGCACGCTCTTACATTGAAATGGTTGCCGGTTTTAGTGTAGCATGTGGGCGTCTGTTGAACACGCCGGGGGTGTGCCTAGGATATATATTAATCTGGTCCTTTGTTAATTAGTTTCATCGCCTTTCGCTTGCACTCCCACAGCGTTTCTTAACTCATCTTTTGCAGTGACACCGGGGAAGAAATGTTTAGACTAGGCGTGCATTATTATATCATGTAGTATACCTTAATGATTTGACTACAGCACTATTTGAGCCTTACCGGTTAGTATGAGTTGCATTTTCAATTATGTTCTTGTTAGACTGATACACTCTGTTGTGACAGCCAATCTGTTATTTCTGACTAAGAAATGTTCGGCCAAATCACCTCTTTAGAATATATTACACTGAAGTATGCAAAAGAAAGATAATGCGCCTCCCGTGATACTTATTTTTGGGCATTGTTTATGTTTTTTTTTGCTGCAAGTTAGTGACTAGGTGCTCTGGTTACTCCACTGTTTAGTCGTTTCAGCACAAAAATCAGCTGTTTCATTGATGTTGAAAAAAAAGCCTGTCGTCTATTTCTGCACACTGTTACATTGAAATAGTTGCCAGTTTCAGTGTAGCATGTGGCCGGGCGTCTGTTGAACACGCCGGAGGTGCGCCTAGGATATCAATCTGGTTATCGTTAAGTAGTATGACCGTCGCTTGCAGTACCCCACAATGTTTCTCATCTTTTCCAGTAACAGGGGGGGGGGGGAATGGTTAGACTAGGCGTGCATTATATCACAGTGTACCTTGATGATTTGACTAGCACTATTTGAGCCTTGCCTGTTAGTATGAGCTACATTTTCAGGTTTGCTGTTGTTAGACTGATACACTTTCTTGCGACAATCAATCTGTTATTTCTGACTAAGAAGTTTTCAGCCAGATTACCTTTTTAGAATGTATATTACACTGAAGTATGCAAAAAAGAAGATAATGTGCCTCCCATGATACTTATTTTTGGGCATTGTTTATGTTTTTTTACTGTAAGTTAGTGACTAGGTGCACACTGTTTTTTCTTCTTGGGGGGGTGGGGGGTGCTGTGGCCCAACATGATGCATTTTCTATGGCATGCAGTCGTCAACCTGAGGTGCTCTGGGCTCAACGCTCTGAAAAGGTTTACCTGACTATCTCAGTCCCAGACGCAGAAGATGTTGTGATCAAGACTGAACCTCACGGCATCTTTAGCTTCTCAGCTGTTGCTCATGGGGAATCTTTTAGCTTGAATTTGGAGCTATTCGATTCCATACTGCCTGAGGTAAGTATATGTGGTTGTGGTCGTCAGTTCTACATTGTAATACAGGGCTGGTTTCAGTTGATGTTGACTTATGTTCAGTTTCTACCTCTGGGTTCTTCCTTGGATACATGTTAGAAGGCTACTGAATGGACATATATAATACTTACAATGTTGTCGCTCGTCTTTCAGTCATAGGAACTTGAATCCACATATAGATGATCTACTTCGTAATATTTATATACATGCCATACCCTGTTTGAAGGAACTAACCGATGCATGCTGAATAATTTCCTGTGCAATGTTGATGAGGACGATCATCACTTTATCTTGTGAACTGTTAGTCAAGTAACCCCTTTTTTAACTTGTCTGTAGGGAAGCAAAACAAAGACAAAGGTGGGTTCCCGAAACATAATCTGTTCGATCCAGAAAGATAAGAAATGTTGGTGGAAGCGCTTGCTGAAGTCAGAGGCAAAACATCCATACATCAAAGTTGACTGGAACAAATGGTGTGATGAGGATGAAGAGTCTGGTATGTGCTTTTGATATACTCCCTCCGTCCGAAAATACTTGTCATCAAAATGGATAAAAAGAGATGTATCTAAAACTAAAATACATCTAGATACATCCCCTTTTATCCATTTTAATGACATGTATTTCGGGACGGAGGGAGTATGATATAAATGAACAACATAGACATTTTTCCTGTACCAACTTGTGGAGTTCATCACAGAAAACGGATTTGAAAAGAAAGTGAGATGTAATTAAGTAGATCACATTTGGTTGTTGTGTGCGTCAAGTATTATGCTTTACACAAAATCAGGGTCCATTACGTTTGTCATTATGGGTGGGGTGGGACATACCATTCTTCCTGAAGGTCACATGTATGCCATTCCCAGTTTCCTCAGATTGCAATGTATTACGTAACAAGCAATTTGCTGATACGCTAAATAAGTTTATACTCTTTCGAAGCTGGTTTAATGATCATAAGTACTCTGGCTATTTAATCTGTGATCCCATCATGTAGCTGCTATGAAGCTCTACTTTCTTCACTTTTATCTGCATTTTAGTTCACTATGCATTATGCTTCGGTCGATCTAACACATAATCCCTTTCAGAGAATTCGGGTTCAGACGATGACTTTGATGGTGGTGAGGTATGAACCATGATCAACCTTCTGTGCCCCCTCATTTTCTTGCTTGGTTTATGTTTAATCCTCAGTCTAGAGTTACTTACTGTTATCCTCACGCTGTTGCAGGAAAATGAGGAAAGCGATGCTGATGATGGAATGCTGTGTGAGTGCCCATCTTGTACTTTGAATCCCACATACGCCTGGCCTTTACATTATGCTGCTTCTGACGATCAAATTCACACCTGATTAATTTACCAATATGGACATAACTTTCTGTACACAAACCTATATATATGGTTTGGAGCGTGAGCTAATCTGTATTTGTGTAGCGTCACGATAGGATTTTCGTTAGACTTCATTTTCTTAAATAGTCCCTCCGTTCCAAAATAAGTGTCTTAACTTTGTACTAACTTTAGTACAAAGTTGTACTAAACTTTAGACACTTATTTTGAGACGAAGGGAATATGATTCTGCACAGAAGAAGAGTTCCTTTGATAACTTGATTTTAACTGTTGACAATTCAGTCTCTTACCACACTTGACAAGGGTTATTTTCTGCCGACAGTCAAATTCATCATTTGCGTAAACAAAGTACTGGTTGTAGCATCCCCTCAACAATGAGTCTGAAAAAAAGTCGCAATCAGAGAGCATATGTGCTCCTTGTAACTAACCCGGCGGCTTTGTTTGGTTGCAGATCTCCCTGACCTTGAGAAGCTGAGAGGGAAATGAGCAGACAGGTTGGACTGGATATATGAATGAAGTAGGTTGTGCCGCTGTAGCAAGTAACCGTTAACGCTAAAAACCTGGGATGGTGGTACCGCCAGACTTGTGACATGGTGCCATGTCTTTTAATCTACCGATCGATACTCTTTTGTCGTCGCCGAGCTAGGGTTTGGAATGTAGCTAGTGAGTCGCGTTTCGTTACCGACTTGGTTATTGCTGTTATGCAGCAAGATTTCGGACATGTATGCTGAGCACCTTGTGGTTTCTCTTCAACATGATGTGTTAATAGAGTTTCAATGGCAGGATTATATTCATGGGCACTTCAAGCATCAGTATTATTGTTTATATAGCAGTCAGTTTTTACTTTTTAGGTCTGTGGAGGGTGGATGCTGCTAAGGATTGCCTAATGGAAACATGATGTTTAGATGATTTTTACATCAAGTCCTCAGTTTGTGGATAGGTGCGCAGCGCAGCGGTGCGGATCTTTGGGTCTCGGCCTCTTGCGTGCCAATGCACCTGAATTGAAAATACCCCCTCCGTTCCAAAATTCTTATCTTAGATTTGTCTAGATACGGATGTATCGTCTAGATACGGATGTATCTAATACTAAAAGGTGACTTGATACATCCGTATTTAGACAAATCTAAGATAAGAATTTTGGGACGGAGGGAGTAATAATTTAGAAATTGCAAAACAAATAGAGGCAAAATTCCTTATTCTTTTTGGAAACCAAATTGGTCTACTGTTACACTTGTGAAAAGTTTCACGAAGAAATGACTTGTGTGGTATTTTTGGTGAAAAATTAAACACTAAAAAAGTGAATATTCATGCCTTTTCTACTCACACTTTTTGTCCTACCGAAACTTATTCTGTGCGTACACTTTATATGTCATGGTACGCCTAGTTCTGTACAACTGTCGTCTCCCCTGAAAAGCTAGGATTTCTTTGCCTCCTACTAGCGGTCCGTCTTTGGTGGCCTTAGGGTCATGTGAGTGGAGTGGATCTAGTCCACGAAACGGGTCAGAATTGGTCAAAATTGTGAGTGTTGATGATCGACATGTAAACGCATTCCGGAGTTCGTCAGTCGTGAAAATCATTATGGGACCCTAAAACAGTGAGTAGTCGAAGAAACGGGTCAGAATCGACTCAAACTGTAAGTGTTGATGACCGACACGTAGACGCACCCTGGTGTTCGTTAATCGTGGAAATCACTTTGGGACCCAAAATAGTGGGTAAAAGTCCACGAAACGGGACAAAATCGGCCAAAATTGTGAGTATTGATGACCGACACGTAAACGCACCCCGGAGTTCGTTAATCGTGGAAATCACTCAGGGACCCAAAATAATGGGTAATAGTCCATGAAACGGGCATGAATCAGCCAAAACTATGAGTGTTGATGACTGGCACGTAAACGCATCCCGGGGTTCATCAATCGTGGAAATCATATCGAGACCCCAAAACTGAGTAATAGTTTAAGAAACGGGCCAGAATCGGCCCAAACTGTGACTCTTAACGACCAACACGTAAGCACATCTTGGGGTTCGACAACCATAGAAATCGCTTTGGGACCACAAAACGGTGAATAATTCCACGAAACAGGTCAGAATCGGCCAAAACTGTGAGTGTTGATGACCGGCACGTAAACACACCCCGGGGTTCGTCAATCGTGGAAATAACTCCAGGACCCCAAAACAGTGAGTAATAGTCCAAGAAACGGGACAAAATCGGCCAAAATTACGACTGTTGATGGCCGACACGTAGGAGCACCTTGGGGTTCGACAACCATGATAATCGCTTTGGATCCCAAAACGATGAGTAATAGTCCACGGAACGGGCAGAATCGACCAAAACTGTGAGTGTTGATGACCGACACGTAAACGCACCTCGGGGTTCGTTAATCGTGGAAATCACCTCGGGACCCAAAAACAATGAGTAATATTCCAAGAAACGAGCCAGAATCGGCCAAAACTGCGACTGTTGATGGCCGACACGTAGGCGCTCCTTGGGGTTCGACAACTATGGAAATCGCTTCGGGACCGATAAACGGCAAGTAATAGACCACGAAACTGGTTAGAATTGGCCAAAACTATGAGTGTTGACAACGAACATGTAAACGCACCCGCGGGATCACCAATCATGGAAAATCGCTATGGGACCCCAAAACGGCGAGTAATAGTGCACGAAACGGACCAAAATCGGCCAAAATTTTGAGTGCTGATGACCGACACGTAAACGCACCCCAGGGTTCGTCAGTCGTGTAAATCACTTCGGGACCCCAAAAATGAGTAATAGTCCAAAAACAGGCCAGAATCGGCCCAAACTTCGAGTCTTGACGACCAACACGTAAGCACACCTTGGGGTCTGACAACCATGGAAATCGCTTTGGACCACAAAACGGTGATTAATAGTCCATAAAACAGGCCAGAATCGGCAAAAATTGTAAGTGTTGATGTCCGACACGTAAACGCACCCTGGGGTTCATCAACCGTGGAAATCACTCCGGGACCCCAAAACCGAATAATAGTCCAAGAAACGGGCTAAAATCGGCCCAAACTGCGATTGTTGATGATGGACACGTAAGCGCACCTTGTGGTTCGGCAACCATGAAAATCGATTTGGGACACCAAAACGGTGAGTAATAGTCAATGAAACGGGCCAGAATCGGCCAAAACCGTGAGTGTTGATGACCGACACGTAAACGCACCCCGACGTTCGTTAATCGTCGAAATCACATTAGGACCCCAAAACAGTGAGTAATAGTCCATGAAACGGGCCAGAATCGACCAAAACTGTGAGTGTTGATGACCGACACGTAAACACACCCCAGGGTCCATTAATTGTGGAAATCACTTCGGGACCCCAAAACAGTGAGTGATAGTCCATGAAACGGGCCAGAATAGGCTAAAACTGTGAGTGTTGATGACCGATACGTAAGTGCACCTTGGGTTTCAACAAGTATGGAAATCGCTTTGGGGCCCCAAAACGGTGAGTAATAGTCCACGAAACGGGTTAGAATTGACCAAAACCGTGAGTGTTGACGACGGACATGTAAACTTACTCCAGGGATCGTCAATCGTGGAAATTTCTCTGGGACCCCAAAACGGTGAGTAGTAGTGCACGAAACGGACTAGAATCGGCCAAAATTGTTAGTGTTGATGACTGATACGTAAACGCACCCCTGGGTTCGTCAATCGTGGAAATCACTCCGGTACCCCAAAACCGAGTAATAGTCCAAAAAACGGTCCAGAGTCGGCCCAAACTGTAATTGTTGATGACGGACATGTAAGTGCACCTTGGGGTTCAAGAACCATGGAAATCGATTTGGGACCCCAAAATGATGAGTAATAGTCCACGAAACGGGCCAGAATCGGCCAAAACCGTGAGTGTTGATGACCGACACGTAAACGCAACCCGGGGTTCGTCAATCGTGGAAATCACTTCGGGGCCCCAAAACTGAGTAATAGTCCAAGAAATGGGCCAGAATTGGCCCAAACTGTGACTCTTGATGACCCACACGTAAGCACAACTTAGGGTTCGACAACCATGGAAATCGCTTTGGGACCACAAAACGGTGTGTAATAGTCCACGAAACGGTCTAGAATCGGCCCAAACTGTGACTGTTGATGATGAACACATAAACGCACCCTGGGGTTCGTCAATCGTAGAAATCCCTCTGGGACCCCAAAATAGTGGGTAATAGTCCAAGAAATGGGCCAGAATTAGCCCAAACCGTGAATGTTGATGACCGACAAAATATGAGTAATAGTCCACGAAATGGGCCAGAATCGGCCAAAACCGTGAGTGTTGATGACCGACACGTAAATGCACCCTGGGGTTCGTTAATCGTGGCAACCACACTAGGACTACAAAACAATGAGTAATAGTCCATGAAACAGGCCAGAATCGACCCAAACTGTGATTGTTGATGACCGACACGTAAGCGCACCTTGGGGTTCGACAACCATGGAAATCGATTAGGGACCCCAAAACAGTGAGTAATTGTCCATGAAACGGGCTAGAATCGGCCAAAACCATGAGTCTTGATGACCGACACGTAAACGCACGCCGGGGTTCGTTAATCATGGAAATTACTCTAGGACCTCAAAACGGTGAGTAATAGTCCACGAAATGGGCTAGAATCGGACAAAACCGTGAGTGTTGATGACCAACACGTAAGTGCACCTTGGGTTTCAACAATTACAAAAATCGCTTCGGGGCCCCAAAATGGTAAGTAATAGTCCATGAAACGGGTCAGAATTGGTCAAAATTGTAAGTGTTGACGACGGACGCATAAACGCACCCCGGGGATCGTCAATCGTGGAAATCACACCCGGAAGCCAAAACGGGGAGTAATAGTGCACGAAACGGACTAGAATCGGCCAAAATTGTGAGTGTTGATGACCGACACGTAAACGCACCCTGGGGTTCGTCAATTGTCGAAATCACTCTAGGACTCCTAAACAGAGTAATAGTCCAAGACACGGGACAGAATCAGCCAAAACTACGACTGTTGATGGCCGACACGTAGGCGCACCTTGGGGTTTGACAACTGTGGAAATCGCTTCGGGACCGCGAAACGGTGAGTAATAGTCCATGAAACGGGTCAGAATTGGTCAAAACTGCGAGTGTTGACGACGGACACGTAAACGCACACCAGGGATCGTCAATCGTGGAAATCATTGTGGGGCCCCAAAACGGTGAGTAATAATATACGAAACGTACCACAATCGCCTAAAATTGTGAGTGTTGATGACCGACACGTAAACGCAACCCGGGGTTCGTCAATCGTGGAAATCACTTCGGGGCCCCAAAACTGAGTAATAGTCCAAGAAATGGGCCAGAATTGGCCCAAACTGTGACTCTTGATGACCCACACGTAAGCACAACTTAGGGTTCGACAACCATGGAAATCGCTTTGGGACCACAAAACGGTGTGTAATAGTCCACGAAACGGTCTAGAATCGGCCCAAACTGTGACTGTTGATGATGAACACATAAACGCACCCTGGGGTTCGTCAATCGTAGAAATCCCTCTGGGACCCCAAAATAGTGGGTAATAGTCCAAGAAATGGGCCAGAATTAGCCCAAACCGTGAATGTTGATGACCGACAAAATATGAGTAATAGTCCACGAAATGGGCCAGAATCGGCCAAAACCGTGAGTGTTGATGACCGACACGTAAATGCACCCTGGGGTTCGTTAATCGTGGCAACCACACTAGGACTACAAAACAATGAGTAATAGTCCATGAAACAGGCCAGAATCGACCCAAACTGTGATTGTTGATGACCGACACGTAAGCGCACCTTGGGGTTCGACAACCATGGAAATCGATTAGGGACCCCAAAACAGTGAGTAATTGTCCATGAAACGGGCTAGAATCGGCCAAAACCATGAGTCTTGATGACCGACACGTAAACGCACGCCGGGGTTCGTTAATCATGGAAATTACTCTAGGACCTCAAAACGGTGAGTAATAGTCCACGAAATGGGCTAGAATCGGACAAAACCGTGAGTGTTGATGACCAACACGTAAGTGCACCTTGGGTTTCAACAACTACAAAAATCGCTTCGGGGCCCCAAAATGGTAAGTAATAGTCCATGAAACGGGTCAGAATTGGTCAAAATTGTAAGTGTTGACGACGGACGCATAAACGCACCCCGGGGATCGTCAATCGTGGAAATCACACCCGGAAGCCAAAACGGGGAGTAATAGTGCACGAAACGGACTAGAATCGGCCAAAATTGTGAGTGTTGATGACCGACACGTAAACGCACCCTGGGGTTCGTCAATTGTCGAAATCACTCCAGGACCCCTAAACAGAGTAATAGTCCAAGACACGGGACAGAATCAGCCAAAACTACGACTGTTGATGGCCGACACGTAGGCGCACCTTGGGGTTTGACAACTGTGGAAATCGCTTCGGGACCGTGAAACGGTGAGTAATAGTCCATGAAACGGGTCAGAATTGGTCAAAACTGCGAGTGTTGACGACGGACACGTAAACGCACACCAGGGATCGTCAATCGTGGAAATCATTGTGGGGCCCCAAAACGGTGAGTAATAATATACGAAACGTACCACAATCGCCTAAAATTGTGAGTGTTGATGACCGACACGTAAACGCAACCCGGGGTTCGTCAATCGTGGAAATCACTTCGGGTCCCCAAAACTGAGTAATAGTCCAAGAAATGGGCCAGAATTGGCCCAAACTGTGACTCTTGATGACCCACACGTAAGCACAGCTTAGGGTTCGACAACCATGGAAATCGCTTTGGGACCACAAAACGGTGTGTAATAGTCCACGAAACGGTCTAGAATCGGCCCAAACCGTGACTGTTGATGATGAACACATAAACGCACCCTCGGGTTCGTCAATCGTAGAAATCCCTCTGGGACCCCAAAATAGTGGGTAATAGTCCAAGAAATGGGCCAGAATTAGCCCAAACCGTGAATGTTGATGACCGACAAAAAATGAGTAATAGTCCACGAAATGGGCCAGAATCGGCCAAAACCGTGAGTGTTGATGACCGACACGTAAATGCACCCTGGGGTTCGTTAATTGTGGCAACCACACTAGGACTACAAAACAATGAGTAATAGTCCATGAAACAGGCCAGAATCGACCCAAACTGTGATTGTTGATGACCGACACGTAAGCGCACCTTGGGGTTTGACAACCATGGAAATCGATTAGGGACCCCAAAACAGTGAGTAATTGTCCATGAAACGGGCTAGAATCGGCCAAAACCATGAGTCTTGATGACCGACACGTAAACGCACGCCGGGGTTCATTAATCATGGAAATTACTCTAGGACCTCAAAACGGTGAGTAATAGTCCATGAAATGGGCCAGAATCGGACAAAACCGTGAGTGTTGATGACCGACACGTAAACGCGCCCCGGGATTCGTTAATCGCGGAAATCATCTAGGACCCCAAAACAGTGAGTAATAATAGTCCACGAAACGGGCCAGAATCGGCCCAAACTGAGAGTGTTGATGACCGACACGTAAGCGCACCTTGGGGTTTGACAACTATGGAAATCGCTTCGCGACCCCAAAATGCTGGGTAGTAGTCCACGAAACGGGTCAAAATTGGCCAAAATTGTGAGTTTTGATGACCGACACGCAAACGCAACCCGGGGTCGTCAATCGTGGAAATCACACTGGGACCCCAAAATAGTGAGTAATAGTCCAAGAAACGGGTCAGAATCGGCCCAAACTGCGATTGCTGATGATGGACATGTAAGCGCACCTTGGGGTTTGACAACCATGGAAATCGCTTCGGGACCCCAAAATGCTGAGTAATAGTCCACGAAACGGGCCAGAATCGACAAAAACTGCGAGTGTTGGTGACCAACACATAAACGCACCCTGGGGTTCACCAATCGTGGAAATCATCCCGGGACGCCAAAACATGAGTAATAGACCAAGAAACGGGCCAGAATCGGTCAAAATTGCGACTGTTGATGGCTGACACGTAAGCGCACCATGGAGTTCAACAACTATGGAAATTGCTTCGGGACCCCAAACGGTGAGTAATAGTCCATGAAACAGGTCAGAATTGGACAAAGCTGTGAGTGTTGACGACGGACACGTAAACGCACCCGGGGATCGACAATCGTGGAAATCGCTACGCGTCCCCAAAACGGTGAGTAATAGTGCATGAAACAGACCAGAAGCGACAAAAATCGTGAGTGTTGATGACCGACACGTAAAAGCACCCCGGGGTTCGTCAATCGTGGAAATCACCCCGGGACCCCAAAACATGAGTAATAATCCAAGAAACGGGCCATAATCGGCCAAAATTGCGACTGTTGATGGCCGACACATAAGCACACCTTGGGTTTGAACAACTATGGAAATCGCTTCGGGACCCCAAAACGGTGAGTAATAGTCCACGAAACGGGTCAGAATTCGCAAAAACTGTGAGTGTTGACGACGGACACGTAAACGTACTCCAGGGATCGTCAATCGTGGAAATCTCTCTAGGACCCCAAAACGGTGAGTAATAGTGCATGAAACGGACCAGAATCGACCAAATTTGTGAGTGTTGATGACCGACACGTAAACACACCCCGGGGTTCGTCAATCGTGGAAATCACTCTGGGACCCCAAAACTGAGTAATAGTCCAAGAAACGGGCCAGAATCGGCCAAAACTGTGACTATTGATGGCCGACACATAGGCGCACCTTGGGCTTCGACAACCATGGAAATCGATTCGGGACCCCAAAACTGTGAGTGTTGATGACCGACACGTAAACGCACCCTGGGGTTCATTAAACATGGAAATCACTCTAGGACCCCAAAACAGTGAGTAATAGTCCATGAAACGGGCCAGAATAGGCCCAAACTGTGAGTGTTGATGACCGACACTTAAAGCGCACCTTGGGGTTCGACAATCATGGAAATCGATGTGGGACCCCCAAACGGTGA
>NC_057804.1:11689691-11693105 GCF_018294505.1 Triticum aestivum
CAAACGGTGAGTAATAGTCCATGAAACGGGCCATAATCGGCCAAAACCATGAGTCTCGATGACCGACACGTAAATGCACCCCGGGGTTCGTCAATTGTGGAAATCACTCCGAGACCCCCAAAAAGTGAGTAATAGTCCAAGAAACGGGCCAGAATCGACCCAAACAGTGAGTATTGATGACCGACACATAAGTGCACCTTGGGGTTCGACCATCATGGAAATCGATCTGGGACCACAAAACGTTGAGTAATAGTCCATGAAACGGGCCAGAAACGGCCAAAACTGTGAGTCTTGACGACCAACACTTAAACGCACCCCGGGGTTCGTCAATCGTGGAAATCACTCCGGGACCCGAAAACAGTGAGTAATAGTCCACGAAATGGGCCAGAATCGGCCAAAACTGTGAGTGTTGATGACCGACACGTAAACACACCCCAGGGTCCATTAATTGTGGAAATCACTTCGGGACCCCAAAACAGTGAGTGATAGTCCATGAAACGGGCCAGAATAGGCTAAAACTGTGAGTGTTGATGACCGATACGTAAGTGCACCTTGGGTTTCAACAAGTATGGAAATCGCTTTGGGGCCCCAAAACGGTGAGTAATAGTCCACGAAACGGGTTAGAATTGGCCAAAACCGTGAGTGTTGACGACGGACATGTAAACTTACTCCAGGGATCGTCAATCGTGGAAATTTCTCTGGGACCCCAAAACGGTGAGTAGTAGTGCACGAAACGGACTAGAATCGGCCAAAATTGTTAGTGTTGATGACCGATACGTAAACGCACCCCTGGGTTCGTCAATCGTGGAAATCACTCCGGTACCCCAAAACCGAGTAATAGTCCAAAAAACGGTCCAGAGTCGGCCCAAACTGTAATTGTTGATGACGGACACGTAAGTGAACCTTGGGGTTCAAGAACCATGGAAATTGAATTGGGACCCCAAAATGATGAGTAATAGTCCACGAAACGGGCCAGAATCGACCCAAACTGTGATTGTTGATGACCGACACGTAAGCGCACCTTGGGGTTCGACAACCATGGAAATCGATTAGGGACCCCAAAACAGTGAGTAATTGTCCATGAAACGGGCTAGAATCGGCCAAAACCATGAGTCTTGATGACCGACACGTAAACGCACGCCAGGGTTCGTTAATCATGGAAATTACTCTAGGACCTCAAAACGGTGAGTAATAGTCCACGAAATGGGCTAGAATCGGACAAAACCATGAGTGTTGATGACCAACACGTAAGTGCACCTTGGGTTTCAACAACTACAAAAATCGCTTCGGGGCCCCAAAATGGTAAGTAATAGTCCATGAAACGGGTCAGAATTGGTCAAAATTGTAAGTGTTGACGACGGACGCATAAACGCACCCCGGGGATCGTCAATCGTTGAAATCACACCCGGAAGCCAAAACGGGGAGTAATAGTGCACGAAACGGACTAGAATCGGCCAAAATTGTGAGTGTTGATGACCAACATGTAAACGCACCCTGGGGTTCGTCAATTGTCGAAATCACTCCAGGACCCCTAAACAGAGTAATAGTCCAAGACACGGGACAGAATCAGCCAAAACTACGACTGTTGATGGCCGACACGTAGGCGCACCTTGGGGTTTGACAACTGTGGAAATCGCTTCGGGACCGCGAAACGGTGAGTAATAGTCCATGAAACGGGTCAGAATTGGTCAAAACTGCGAGTGTTGACGACGGACACGTAAACGCACACCAGGGATCGTCAATCGTGGAAATCGTTGTGGGGCCCCAAAACGGTGAGTAATAATATACGAAACGTACCACAATCGCCTAAAATTGTGAGTGTTGATGACCGACACGTAAACGCAACCCGGGGTTCGTCAATCGTGGAAATCACTTCGGGGCCCCAAAACTGAGTAATAGTCCAAGAAATGGGCCAGAATTGGCCCAAACTGTGACTCTTGATGACCCACACGTAAGCACAGCTTAGGGTTCGACAACCATGGAAATCGCTTTGGGACCACAAAACGGTGTGTAATAGTCCACGAAACGGTCTAGAATCGGCCCAAACTGTGACTGTTGATGATGAACACATAAACGCACCATGGGGTTCGTCAATCGTAGAAATCCCTCTGGGACCCCAAAATAGTGGGTAATAGTCCAAGAAATGGGCCAGAATTAGCCCAAACCGTGAATGTTGATGACCGACAAAATATGAGTAATAGTCCACGAAATGGGCCAGAATCGGCCAAAACCGTGAGTGTTGATGACCGACACGTAAATGCACCCTGGGGTTCGTTAATCGTGGCAACCACACTAGGACTACAAAACAATGAGTAATAGTCCATGAAACAGTCCAGAATCGACCCAAACTGTGATTGTTGATGACCGACACGTAAGCGCACCTTGGGGTTCGACAACCATGGAAATCGATTAGGGACCCCCAAACAGTGAGTAATTGTCCATGAAACGGGCTAGAATCGGCCAAAACCATGAGTCTTGATGACCGACACGTAAACGCACGCCGGGGTTCGTTAATCATGGAAATTACTCTAGGACCTCAAAACGGTGAGTAATAGTCCACGAAATGGGCTAGAATCGGACAAAACCATGAGTGTTGATGACCAACACGTAAGTGCACCTTGGGTTTCAACAACTACAAAAATCGCTTCGGGGCCCCAAAATGGTAAGTAATAGTCCATGAAACGGGTCAGAATTGGTCAAAATTGTAAGTGTTGACGACGGACGCATAAACGCACCCCGGGGATCGTCAATCGTTGAAATCACACCCGGAAGCCAAAACGGGGAGTAATAGTGCACGAAACGGACTAGAATCGGCCAAAATTATGAGTGTTGATGACCAACATGTAAACGCACCCTGGGGTTCGTCAATTGTCGAAATCACTCCAGGACCCCTAAACAGAGTAATAGTCCAAGACACGGGACAGAATCAGCCAAAACTACGACTGATGATGGCCGACACGTAGGCGCACCTTGGGGTTTGACAACTGTGGAAATCGCTTCGGGACCGCGAAACGGTGAGTAATAGTCCATGAAACGGGTCAGAATTGGTCAAAACTGCGAGTGTTGACGACGGACACGTAAACGCACACCAGGGATCGTCAATCGTGGAAATCGTTGTGGGGCCCCAAAACGGTGAGTAATAATATACGAAACGTACCACAATCGCCTAAAATTGTGAGTGTTGATGACCGACACGTAAACGCAACCCGGGGTTCGTCAATCGTGGAAATCACTTCGGGGCCCCAAAACTGAGTAATAGTCCAAGAAATGGGCCAGAATTGGCCCAAACTGTGACTCTTGATGACCCACACGTAAGCACAGCTTAGGGTTCGACAACCATGGAAATCGCTTTGGGACCACAAAACGGTGTGTAATAGTCCACGAAACGGTCTAGAATCGGCCCAAACTGTGACT
>NC_057804.1:11693115-11693515 GCF_018294505.1 Triticum aestivum
ACCAAATTTGTGAGTGTTGATGACCGACACGTAAACACACCCCGGGGTTCGTCAATCGTGGAAATCACTCTGGGACCCCAAAACTGAGTAATAGTCCAAGAAACGGGCCAGAATCGGCCAAAACTGTGACTATTGATGGCCGACACATAGGCGCACCTTGGGCTTCGACAACCATGGAAATCGATTCGGGACCCCAAAACTGTGAGTGTTGATGACCGACACGTAAACGCACCCCGGGGTTCATTAAACATGGAAATCACTCTAGGACCCCAAAACAGTGAGTAATAGTCCATGAAACGGGCCAGAATAGGCCCAAACTGTGAGTGTTGATGACCGACACTTAAAGCGCACCTTGGGGTTCGACAATCATGGAAATCGATGTGGGACCCCCAAACGGTGA
>NC_057804.1:11693525-11696088 GCF_018294505.1 Triticum aestivum
TGATGGCCGACACGTAGGCGCACCTTGGGGTTTGACAACTGTGGAAATCGCTTCGGGACCGCGAAACGGTGAGTAATAGTCCATGAAACGGGTCAGAATTGGTCAAAACTGCGAGTGTTGACGACGGACACGTAAACGCACACCAGGGATCGTCAATCGTGGAAATCGTTGTGGGGCCCCAAAACGGTGAGTAATAATATACGAAACGTACCACAATCGCCTAAAATTGTGAGTGTTGATGACCGACACGTAAACGCAACCCGGGGTTCGTCAATCGTGGAAATCACTTCGGGGCCCCAAAACTGAGTAATAGTCCAAGAAATGGGCCAGAATTGGCCCAAACTGTGACTCTTGATGACCCACACGTAAGCACAGCTTAGGGTTCGACAACCATGGAAATCGCTTTGGGACCACAAAACGGTGTGTAATAGTCCACGAAACGGTCTAGAATCGGCCCAAACTGTGACTATTGATGATGAACACATAAACGCACCCCGGGGCTCGTCAATCGTAGAAATCCCTCTGGGACCCCAAAATAGTGGGTAATAGTCCAAGAAATGGGCCAGAATTAGCCCAAACCGTGAATGTTGATGACCGACAAAAAATGAGTAATAGTCCATGAAATGGGCCAGAATCGGCCAAAACCGTGAGTGTTGATGACCGACACGTAAATGCACCCTGGGGTTCGTTAATCGTGGCAACCACACTAGGACTACAAAACAATGAGTAATAGTCCATGAAACAGGCCAGAATCGACCCAAACTGTGATTGTTGATGACCGACACGTAAGCGCACCTTGGGGTTTGACAACCATGGAAATCGATTAGGGACCCCAAAACAGTGAGTAATTGTCCATGAAACGGGCTAGAATCGGCCAAAACCATGAGTCTTGATGACCGACACGTAAACGCACGCCGGGGTTCATTAATCATGGAAATTACTCTAGGACCTCAAAACGGTGAGTAATAGTCCACGAAACGGGCCAGAATCGGACAAAACCGTGAGTGTTGATGACCGACACGTAAACGCGCCCCGGGATTCGTTAATCGCGGAAATCATCTAGGACCCCGAAACAGTGAGTAATAATAGTCCACGAAACGGGCCAGAATCGGCCCAAACTGAGAGTGTTGATGACCGACACGTAAGCGCACCTTGGGGTTCGACAACTATGGAAATCGCTTCGCGACCCCAAAATGCTGGGTAGTAGTCCACGAAACGGGTCAAAATTGGCCAAAATTGTGAGTTTTGATGACCGACACGCAAATGCAACCCGGGGTCGTCAATCGTGGGAATCACACTGGGACCCCAAAACAGTGAGTAATAGTCCAAGAAACGGGTCAGAATCGGCCCAAACTGCGATTGCTGATGATGGACATGTAAGCGCACCTTGGGGTTTGACAACCATGGAAATCGCTTCGGGACCCCAAAATGCTGAGTAATAGTCCACGAAACGGGCCAGAATCGACAAAAACTGCGAGTGTTGATGACCATAAACGCACCCTGGGGTTCACCAATCGTGGAAATCATCCCGGGACGCCAAAACATGAGTAATAGACCAAGAAACGGGCCAGAATCGGTCAAAATTGCGACTGTTGATGGCTGACACGTAAGCGCACCATGGAGTTCAACAACTATGGAAATTGCTTCGGGACCCCAAACGGTGAGTAATAGTCCATGAAACAGGTCAGAATTGGACAAAGCTGTGAGTGTTGACGACGGACACGTAAACGCACCCGGGGATCGGCAATCGTGGAAATCGCTACGCGTCCCCAAAACGGTGAGTAATAGTGCATGAAACAGACCAGAAACGACAAAAATCGTGAGTGTTGATGACCGACACGTAAACGCACCCCGGGGTTCGTCAATCGTGGAAATCACCCCGGGACCCCAAAACATGAGTAATAATCCAAGAAACGGGCCATAATCGGCCAAAATTGCGACTGTTGATGGCCGACACATAAGCACACCTTGGGTTTGAACAACTATGGAAATCGCTTCGGGACCCCAAAACGGTGAGTAATAGTCCACGAAACGGGTCAGAATTCGCAAAAACTGTGAGTGTTGACGACGGACACGTAAACGTACTCCAGGGATCGTCAATCGTGGAAATCTCTCTAGGACCCGAAAACGGTGAGTAATAGTGCATGAAACAGACCAGAATCAACCAAATTTGTGAGTGTTGATGACCGACACGTAAACACACCCCGGGGTTCGTCAATCGTGGAAATCACTCTGGGACCCCAAAACTGAGTAATAGTCCAAGAAACGGGCCAGAATCGGCCAAAACTGTGACTATTGATGGCCGACACATAGGCGCACCTTGGGCTTCGACAACCATGGAAATCGATTCGGGACCCCAAAACTGTGAGTGTTGATGACCGACACGTAAACGCACCCCGGGGTTCATTAAACATGGAAATCACTCTAGGACCCCAAAACAGTGAGTAATAGTCCATGAAACGGGCCAGAATAGGCCCAAACTGTGAGTGTTGATGACCGACACTTAAAGCGCACCTTGGGGTTCGACAATCATGGAAATCGATGTGGGACCCCCAAACGGTGA
>NC_057804.1:11697737-11699701 GCF_018294505.1 Triticum aestivum
TTGATGACCGACATGTACGCACCCCGAGGTTCGTTAATCATGGAAATAACACTGGGACCGAAAACGGTGAGTAATAGTCCACGAGACGAGCCAGAATCGGCCAAAACCGTGAGTGTTGATGACCGACATGTAAACGCACTCGGGGTTCAAAAATCATGGAAATCACTCTGGGACCCCCAAACAGTGAGTAATAGTCCACGAATTTGGCCAGAATCGGCTCAAACTGTGAGTGTTGATGACCGACACGTGAGCGCACCTTGGGGTTCGACAACTACGTAAATCGCTTCGGTACCCCAAAATGGTGAGTAATTGTCCACGAAACGGGTCAGAATTGGCCAAAACTATGAGTGTTGACGACGAACATGTAAACGCACCACGGGGATCGTCAATCGTGGAAATCGCTATGGGACCCCAAAATGGTGAGTAATAGTGCATGAAACGGACCAGAATCGGCCAAAATTGTGAGTGTTGATGACCGACACGTAAACGCACCCCGAGTTCGTCAATTGTGGAAATCACTGTGGGACCCCAAAACTGAGTAATAGTCCAAGAAACGGGCCAGAATCAGCCCAAACTGCGACTATTGATGATGGACACTTAAGCGCACCTTGGGGTTTGACAACCATGGAAATCGCTTCGGGACCCCAAAACGGTGAGTAATAGTCCATGAAACGGGCCAGAATCGACAAAAACAACGAGTGTTGATGACAGACACGTAAACGCTCCCCGGGGTTCATCAATCGTGGAAATCACTCTGGGACCCCAAAACTGAGTAGTAGTCCAAGAAACGGGCCAGAATCGGCCAAAACTGTGACTATTGATGGCCGACACGTAGGCTCACCTTGGGCTTCGACAACCACGGAAATCGATTCGGGACCCCAAAACCATGAGTGTTGATGACCGACATGTAAACGCACTCGGGGTTCGTTAATCATGGAAATCACTCTGGGACCCCCAAATAGTGAGTAATAGTCCACGAAATGGGCCAGAGTCGGCCCAAACTGTGAGTGTTGATGACCGACACGTGAGCGCACCTTGGGGTTCGACAACTACGGAAATTGCTTCGGTACCCCAAAATGGTGAGTAATAGTCCACGAAACGGGTCAGAATTGGCCTAAACTATGAGTGTTCACGACGAGCATGTAAACGCACCACGGGGATCGTCAATCGTGGAAATCGCTCTGGGACCCCAAAATGATGAGTAATAGTGCATGAAACGGACCAGAATCGGCCAAAATTGTGAGTGTTAATGACCGACACGTAAACGCACCCCGAGTTCGTCAATCGTGGAAATCACTCTGGGACCCCAAAACTGAGTAATAGTCCAAGAAACGGGCCAGAATCAGCCCAAACTGCGACTGTTGATGATGGACACGTAAGCGCACCTTGGGGTTTGACAACCATGGAAATCGCTTCGGGACCCCAAAACGGTGAGTAATAGTCCATGAAACGGGCCAGAATCGACAAAAACAACGAGTGTTGATGATAGACACGTAAACGCACCCCGGGGTTCGTCAATCGTGGAAATCACTCTGGGACCCCAAAACATGAGTAATCAGCCCAAACTGCGACTGTTGTTGGCCTACACGTAAGCGCACCGTGGGGTTCAACAACTATGGAAATCGCTTCGGGACCCGAAAACGGTGAGTAATAGTCCACGAAACGGGTCCGAATTGGCCAAAACTGTGAGTGTTGACGACGGAGACGTAAACGCACTCCGGGGATCGACAATCGTGGAAATCGCTATGCGGCCCCAAATCATTGAGTAATTGTGCACGAAACGGACTAGAATCAGCCAAAATTGTGATTGTTGATGACCGACACATAAACGCACCCCAGGGTTCGTCAATCGTGGAAATCACTTTGGGACCCTGAAACTGAGTAATAGTCCAAGAAACGGACCAGAAATCGGCCCAAACAGCGAGTCTTGACGACCAACACGTAAGCACACCTTGGGGTTCGAC
>NC_057804.1:11699982-11704008 GCF_018294505.1 Triticum aestivum
GGGGTTCGTCAATCGTGGAAATCACTCCGGGACCCCAAAACCGAGTAATAGTCCAAGAAACGGGCCAGAATCGGCCCAAACTGCGAGTCTGGACGACCAACACGTAAGCACACCTTGTGGTTCGACAACCATAGAAATCACTTCGGGTCCCCAAAACGTAATAGTCCACGAAACGGACCAGAATCCACAAAAATCGCGAGTGTTGATGACCGACACGTAAACGCACCCGGGGTTCGTCAATCGTGGAAATCACCACGGGACCCCAAAACATGAGTAATAGTCCAAGAAACAGGCCAGAATCGGCCTAAACTGCGACTTTTGATGGCCGACACGTAAGCACACCTTGGGGTTCAACAACTATGGAAATCGCTTCCGGACCCCAAAATGGTGAGTAATAGTCCATGAAACCGGTCAGAATTGGGCAAAACTATGAGTGTTGACAGCGGACACGTACACGCACCCCGAGGATCGGCAATCGTGGAAATCGCTATGGGACCCCAAAACGATGAGTAATAGTCCACAAAATGGGCCAGAATCGGCCAAAACTTTGAGTGTTGATGACCGACACGTAAACGCACCCCAGGGTTCGTAATTGTGGAAATCACTCCAGGACTGCAAATCAGTGAGTAATAGTCCAAGAAACGGGCTAGAATTGGCCCAAACTATGAGTGTTGATGACCGACACGTATGCGCACCTTGGGGTTCGACAACCATGGAATAGTCCACGAAACGGGTTAGAATTGGCCAAAATTGTGAGTGTCGACGACGGACACGTAAACATACTCCGGGGATCATCAATCGTGGAAATCTCTGTAGGACCCCAAAATGGTGAGTAATAGTGTATGAAACTGACCAGAATCGGCCAAAATTGTGTGTGTTGATGACCGACATGTAAATGCACCCCGGGGTTCGTCAATCGCGGAAATCACTCCGGGACACCAAAACTAAGTAATAGTCCAAGAAACGGGCCATAATCGGCCAAAACTGCGATTGTTGATGGCCGACATGTAGGCGCACCTTGGGATTCGACAACCACGGAAATCGATTTGGGACCCCAAAACGGTGAGTAATAGTCCATGAAATGGGCCAGAATCCGCCAAAACCGTGAGTGTTGATACCGACACGTAAACGCACCCTGGGTTCGTTAATCATGGAAATCAATCTAGGACCCCAAAACATTGAGTAATAGTCCAAGAAACGGGCCAGAATCGGCCCAAACTGTGAGTATTGATGACCGACACGTAAGCGCACCTTGGGGTTCGACCACCATGGAAATTGATTTGGGACCCCAAAACGGTGAGCAATAGTCCACGAAATGGGTTAGAATCGTCCAATACCATGAGTGTTAATGCCCGACACGTAAAAGCACCCCGGGGTTCGTTAATCGTGGCAATAACTCTGGGATCCAAAACGGTGAGCAATAATTCACAAAACGGGACAGAATCGGCCAAAACTGTGAGTGTTGATGACCGACATGTAAACGCACCCTGAGGTTCGTCAAACGTGGAAATCACTTCGGACCCCAAAATTGAGTAATAGTCAAAGAAACGGGCCATAATCGGCCAAAATTGCGATTGTTGATGGCCGACATGTAGGCGCACCTTGGGGTTCGACAACCATGTAAATCGATTTGGGACCCCAAAATGGTGAGTAATAGTCCATGAAACGGGCCACAATCGGCCAAAACCGTGAGTCTTGATGACCGACACGTAAACGCACCCTGGGTTCATTAATCATGTAAACTGCTCTAGGACCCCAAAACGGTGAGTAATAGTCCATAAAATGGGCTAGAATCGGCCCAAGCTGTGAGTGTTGGCTACCGACAAATAAATGCACCCCGGGGTTCTCAATTATGGAAATCACTCCGAGACACCAAAATAGTGAGTAATAGTCCAAGAAACGGGCCAGAATCGACCCAAACTGTGAGTATTGATGACCGACACGAAAGCACACCTTGGGGTTCGACCACCATGGAAATCGATTTGGGACACCAAAACAGTGAGTAGTAGTCCACAAAACGGGCCAAAATCGGCCAAAACCGTGAGTGTTGATGACCGACACGTAAAAGCACCCCGGGGTTCATTAATCGTGGAAATAACTCTAGGACCCAAAATAGTGAGTAATAGTCCACAAAACGGGCCAGAATCGGCCAAAACTGTGAGTGTTGATGACCGACATGTAAATGCACCCCGAGGTTCGTCAAACGTGGAAATCACTCCGGGACCCCAAAACTGAGTAATAGTCAAAGAAACGGGCCAAAATCGGCCAAAACTGCGACTGTTGATGGCAGACACGTAGGCGCACCTTGGGGTTTGACAACTATGGAAATCGCTTCGGGACACCAAAACGGTGAGTAATAGTCCACGAAATGGGTCAGAATTGGCCAAAACTGTTAGTGTTGACGACGGACACGTAAACGCACCCCGGGTTTCGTCAACCGTGGAAATCGCTCTGGGACCCCAAAACGGTGAGTAATAGTGCATGAAACGGACCAGAATCGGCTAAAATTGTGAGTATTGATGACCGATACGTAAACGCACCCCGGGGTTCGTCAGTCGTGGAAATCACTTTGGGGCCCCAAAACTGAGTAATAGTCCAAGAAATGGGCCATAATCGGCCAAAACTGCGACTGTTGATGGCCGACACGTAGGCGCACCTTGGGGTTCGACAACCATGGAAGTCGATTTGGGACCCCAAAACGGTGAGTAATAGTCCACGAAATGGGCCAGAATCGGCCAAAACCGTGAGTGTTTATGACCGACACGTAAACGCACCCTGGGTTCGTTAATCATGGAAATCAATCTAGGACCCGAAAACAGTGAGTAATAGTCCATAAAACGGGCCAGAATCGGCCCAAATTGTGAGTGTTGACGACCGACACGTAAATGCACCACGGGGTTCGTCAATTGTGGAAATCATTCCGAGACGCCAAAATAGTGAGTAAAAGTCCAAGAAACGGGCCAGAATCGACCCAAACTGTGAGTGTTGATGACCAACAGGTATGCGCACCTTGGGGTTCGACCACCATGGAAATTGATTTGGGACCCCAAAACGGTGAGTAATAGTCCACGAAACGGGCCAGAATCGTCCAAAACCATGAGTGTTGATGACCGACACGTAAAAGCACCCCGGGGTTCGTTAATTGTGAAAATATCTCTAGGACCCAAAACAATGAGTAATAGTCCACAAAACGAGCCAGAATCGGCCAAAACTGTGAGTGTTGATGACAGACATGTAAACGCACCCTGAGATTTGTCAAACATGGAAATCTCTCCATGACCCCAAAACTGAGTAATAGTTAAAGAAACGGGCCAAAATCGGCCAAAACTGCGACTGTTGATGGCAGGCACGTAGGCACACCTTGGGGTTTGACAACTATGGAAATCGCTTCGGGACCCCAAAATGGTGAGTAATAGTCCACGAAACGGGTCAAAATTGGCCAAAACTGTGAGTGTTGACAATGGACACGTAAACGCATGTCGGGGATCGTCAATCGTGGAAATCGCTCTGGGACCCCAAAACGGTGAGTAATAGTGCATGAAACGGACCAGAATCGGCTAAAATTGTGAGTGTTGTTGACCGACACGTAAACACATCTCGGGGTTCGTAAGTCGTGGAAATCACTTCGGGGCCCCAAAACTGAGTAATAGTCCAAGAAACGGGCTAGAATTGGCCCAAAGTGTGAGTCTTGACGACCCACACATAAGCACACCTTGGGGTTGGACAACCATGCAAATCGCTTTGGGACCACAATACGGTGAGTAATAGTCCATGGAATGGGCCAGAATTGGCCAAAACTATTAGTGTTGATGAACGACACGTAAAAGCACCCCGGGGTTTTTCAATTGTGGAAATCACACCGAGACCCCAAAACAGTGAGTAATAGGTCAAGATTAGGGCCAGAATCGGCCCAAACTGTGAGTGTTGATGACCGACACGTAAGCACACCTTGGGGTTCGACAACCATGGAAATCATTTGGGAACCGAAAACGGTGGGTAATAGTCCGCGAAATGGGCCAGAATCGG
>NC_057804.1:11704543-11707165 GCF_018294505.1 Triticum aestivum
CAGAATTGGCCCAAACCGTGAGTGTTGATGACCGACATGTAAACTAACCCCGAGGTTCGTTAATCATGGAAATAACTATGGGACCCAAAACAGTGAGTACTAGTCCACGAAACGAGCTAGAATCAGCCAAAACCGTGAGTGTTGATGACCGACATGTAAATGCACCCGGGGTTCGTTAATCGTGGAAATCACTCTAGGACCCCAAAACAGTGAGTAATAGTCGACGAAACGGGCCAGAATCGGCCCAAACTGTGAGTGTTGATGACAGACACGTGAGCGGACCTTGGGGTTCGACAACTATGGAAATCACTTCGGGACCCCGAAATGGTGAGTAATAGTCCACGAAACGGGTCACGTGAATGCACCCCGGGGTTCGTCAATCGTGGAAATCTCTTCGGGACCCCAAAACTAAGTAATAGTCCAAGAAACGGGCCAGAATCGGCCCAAACTACGAGTCTTGACGACCAACACATAAGCACACCTTGGGGTTCGACAACCATGGAAATCGATTTGGGACCCCAAAACGGTGAGTGATAGTCCATGAAACGGGCCAGAATCGGCCAAAACTGTGAGTGTTGATGACCAACACATAAACGGACCCTGGGTTCGTCAATCGTGGAAATCACTCTCGGACCCCAAAACAGTGAGTAATAGTCCAAGAAACGGGCCAGAATCGGCCCGAACTATGAGTGTTAATGACCGACACGTAAGCGCACAATGGGGTTCGGCAACAATGGAAATCGATTTGGGACCCCAAAACGGTGAGTAATAGTCCTCGAAACCATGAATGTTGATGACCGACACGTAAACGCACCCCAGGGTTTGTTAATCGTGGAAATGACTCCGGGACGCAAAACAATGAGTAATAGTCCAAGAAACATGCCAGAATCGGCCCAAACCGAGAGTGTTGATGACCGACACGTAAGCGCACATTAGTGTTCGAAAACCATGTAAAACGATTTGGGACACCAAAATAGTGGGTAATAGTCCACAAAACGGGCCAGAATCAGCCAAAACTTTGAGTGTTGATGACCGACACGTAAACGCACCCCGGGGTTCGTAATCGTGGGAATCACTCCAGGACCGCAAATCAGTGAGTAATAGTCCAAGAAACGGGCCAGGATCGGCCAAACCTGTGAGTGGTGATGACCGACTCGTATGCGCACCTTGGGGTTTGACAACCATGGACATCGATTTGGGACCCCAAAACAGTGAGTAATAGTCCATGAAACGGGCCAGAATCGGCCAAAACCGTGAGTGTTCACGACCGACACATAAACGCATCGCGAAGTTCGTCAATCACGGGAATCACTCCGGGACCCCAAAACCAAGTAATAGTCCAAGAAATGGGCCAGAATCGGCCCAAACTGCGAGTCTTGACGACCAACACGTAAGCACACCTTGGGGTTCAACAACCATGGAAATCCCTTCGGGACCCCAAAACAGTGAGTAATAGTCCATGAAACGGACCAGAATCGACAAAAACCGCGAGTGTTGATAACCGACACGTAAACGCACCCGAGGGTCCATCAATCGTGGAAATCACCCCGGGACCCCAAAACATGAGTAATAGTCCAAGAAACGGGCCAGAATTGGCCAAAACTGCGACTGTTGATGGCCAACACGTAAGCGCACCTTGGTGTTCAACAACTATGGAAATCGCTTCGGGACCCCAAAACGGTGAGTAATAGTCCATGAAATGGGTCAAAATTAGCCAAAACTATGAGTGTTGACGACGGAAACAAACACGCACCCCGGGGATCGGCAATCGTGGAAATCGCTATGGGACCCCAAAACGGTAGTAATAGTGCACTAAACGGACCAGAATCGGCCAAAATTGTGAGTGTTGATGACCGACACATAAACACACCCTGGGTTCATCAATCATGGAAATCACTCCGTGACCTCAAAACTGAGTAATAGTCCAAGAAACGGGCCTGAATCTGCCCAAACTGCGACTGTTGATGAGGGACACGTAAGCGCATCTTGGGTTTTGACAACCATGGAAATCGCTTTGGGACCCCAAAAAGCTGAGTAATAGTCCATGAAACGGGCCAGAATCAACAAAAATAACGAGTGTTGATGACGGACACTTAAATGCACCCCGGGGTTCGTCAACCATGGAAATCACCCCGGGACCGCAAAACATGAGTAATCAGCCCAAACCGCGACTGTTGTTGGCCGACATGTAAGCACGCCATGGGGTTCAACAACTATGGGAATCGCTTCGGGACACCAAAATGGTGAGTAATAGTCCATGAAACGGGTCAGAATTGGCCAAAACTGTGAGTGTTGACGACGGACACGTAAACGTACTCCGGGGATCGTCAATCATGGAAATCTCTCTAGGACCCCAAAACGGTGAGTAATAGTGTATGAAACAGACTAGAATCGGCCAAAATTCTGTGTGTTGATGGCCGACACGTAGGCGCACCTTGTTGTTCGACAACCATCGAAATCGATTTGGGACCCCAAAATGGTGAGTAATAGTCCATGAAACGGGACAGTATCGGCCAAAACCGTGAGTGTTGATGACCGCCACGTAAACGCACGCTGGGGTTCGTTAATCATGGAAATCACTCTAGGACCCCAAAATAGTGAGTAATAGTCAATAAAACGGGC
>NC_057804.1:11707447-11710868 GCF_018294505.1 Triticum aestivum
AGAATCGGCCCAAACCATGAGTGATGATGACCGACACGTAAATGCACCCCAGGGTTCGTCAATTGTGAAAATCACTCCGAGACCCCAAAATAGTGAGTAATAGTCCAAGAAACGGGCCAGAATCGGCCCAAACTGTGTGTGTTGATGACCGACACGTAAGTGCACCTTGTGGTTCGACCATCATGGAAATCGATTTGGGACCACAAAACGATGAGTAATAGTCCACGAAACAGGCCAGAATCGGCCAAAACTGTGAGTGTTGATGACCGACACGTAAATGCACCCCTGGGTTCGTCAATCGTGGAAATCACTCCGGGACCCCAAAACAGTGAGTAATAGTCCACGAAACGGGCTAGAATCGGCCAAAACCGTGACTGTTGATGATCGACACGTAAATGCACACCGGGGTTCGTTAATCATGGAAATCACTCTAGGACTCCAGAACAGTGAGTAATAGTCCATGAAACGGGCCAGAATTGGCCCAAACTGCGAGTGTTCATGACCGACATGTAAGCGCACATTGGGGTTCGACAACCAGGGAAATCGATTTGGGACCCCAAAACGGTGAGTAATAGTCCACGAAACGGGCCAGAATTGGCCAAAACCACGATTGGTGATGACCGATACGTAAACGCACCCTGGGTTCCTTAATCGTGGAAATCGCTCTGGGACGCAAAACAATGAGTAATAGTCCACAAAACGGGCCAGAATCGGCCAAAACTGTGAGTGTTGATGACCGACATGTAAACGCACCCCGATGTTCGTCAATCGTGGAAATCACTCCGGGACCCCAAAACGTAGTAGTCCAAGAAAAGGGCGAAAATCTGCCAAAACTGCGACTGTTGATGGCGGACACGTATGCGCACCTTCGGGTTTGACAACTATGGAAATCGCTTTGGGACCCCAAAACAGTGAGTAATAGTCCACGAAACAGGTCAGAATTTGCCAAAACTATGAGTGTTGACGACGGGCACGTAAACACACCCCGGGGATCGTCAATAGTGGAAATCGCTTTGGGACCCCAAAACGGTGAGTAATAGTGCATGAAACAGACAGAATCAGCTAAAATTGTGAGTGTTGATGAACGACACGTAAACGCACCCCGGGGTTCGTTAGTAGTGGAAATCACTTCGGGGCCCCAAAACTGAGTAATAGTCCAAGAAACGGGCCAGAATCGGCCCAAACTACGAGTCTTGACGACCCGCAAGTAAGCACACCTTGGGGTTCGACAATCATGGAAATCGCTTTGGGACCACAAAACGGTGAGTAATAGTCCATGAAACGGGCCAGAATCGGCCAAAACTGTGAGTGTCGATGACCGACACGTAAAAGCACCCGGGGTTTGTCAATTGTGAAAATCACACCGAGACCCCAAAACAGTGAGTAATAGTCAAAGAAACGGGCCAGAATCGGCCCAAACTGTGAGTGTTGATGACCGAAATGTAAGCGCACCTTGGGGTTCGAAAACCATGGAAATCGATTTGAGACCCCAAAACGGCGAGTAATAGTCCATGAAACGGGCCAGAATCGGCCAAAACCGTGAGTGTTGATGAGCGACAAGTAAATGCACCCCGGGGTTCGTCAAATGTTGAAATCGCCCCCAGACCCCAAAATAGTGAGTAATAGTCCAAGAAACGGGCCAGAATTGTCCCAAACTGTGAGTGTTGATGACCGAGACATAAGTGCACCTTGAGGTTCGACCACCATGGAAATCAATTTGGGAACCCCAAAACGATGAGTAATAGTCCACGAAATGGGCTAGAATCGGCCAAAACCGTGAGTGTTGATGACCGACATGTAAACGCACCTGGGGTTCGTTAATCGTGGAAATCACTCTAGGACCTCAAAACAACGAGTAATAGTCCATGAAACGGGCCAGAATCAGCCCAAACTGTGAGTGTTGATGACCGACACGTGAGCACACCTTAGGGTTCGACAACTATGGAAATCGCTTCGGAACCCCAAAATGGCAAGTAATAGTCAACGAAAAGGGTCAGAATTGGCCTAAACTATTAGTGTTGACGACAGACATGTAAACGCACCACGGGGATCGTCAATCGTGGAAATTGCTTTGGGACCCCAAAACGGTGAGTAATAGTGCATGAAACGGACCAGAATCGGCCAAAATTGTGAGTATTGATGACCGTCACATAAACGCACCCCGGGGTTCGTCAATCGTGCAAATCACTCTGGGACCCCAAAACTGAGCAATAGTCCAAGAAACGGGCCATAATTAGCCCAATCTACCACTGTTGATGATGGACACGTAAGCGCACCTTGGGGTTTGACAACCAAGGAAATCGCTTTGGGAACCCAAAACGGTGAGTAATAGTCCATGAAACGGGCCACAATCAACAAAAACAACGAGTGTTGATGATCGACACGTAAACGCACCCTGGGGTTCATCAATCGTGGAAATCACTCCGGGACCCCAAAACATGAGTAATTAGCCCAAACTACGACTGTTGTTGGCCGACACGTAAGCACGCTGTGGGGTTCAACAACTATGGGAATCGTTTCGAGACCCCAAAACGGTGAGTAATAGTCCACGAAACGAGTCAGAATTGGCCAAAACTATGAGTGTTGACGACGGACACGTAAACATACTCCGGGGAACGTCAATCGTGGAAATCTCTCTAGGACCCCAAAAGGGGTGAGTAATAGTGTATGAAATGGACCAGAAGGGCCAAAATTGTGTGTGTTGATGACCGACACTTAAGCGCACCCCGGGGTTCGTCAATCGTGGAAATCACTCCGGGACCCCAAAACTAAGAAATAGTCCAAGAAACGGGCCAGAATCGGCCAAAACTATGACTGTTGATGGCCGACACGTAGGCGCACCTTGTTGTTCGACAACCATGGAAATCGATTTGGTTCCCCAAAACGGTGAGTAATAGTCCACGAAAGGGGCCAGAATCGGCTAAAACCGTGAGTGTTGATGACCGACATGTAAATGCACCCTGGGGTTCGTTAATCATGGAAATCACTCTAGGACCCCAAAACAGTGAGTAATAGTCCATAAAACGGACCAGAATCGGCCCAAACTGTGAGTGTTCATGACCGACATGTAAGCGCAACTTGGGGTTCGACAACCATGGAAATTGATTTGGGACCCCAAAATAGTGAGTAATAGTCCAAGAAATGGGCCAGAATCGGCCCAAACTGTGAGTGTGGATGACCGACACGTAAGCGCACCTTGGGGTTCGACCATCATGGAAATCGAGTTGGGACCACAAAACAATGAGTAATAGTCCACGAAACGGGCCAGAATCGGCCAAAACTATGAGTGTTGATGACCGACACGTAAACGCACCCCAGGGTTCATCAATCGTGGAAATCACTCCGGGACCCCAAGACAGTGAGTAATAGTCCACGAAACGGGCCAGAATCGGCCAAAACCGTGAGTGTTGATGATCGACAC